>NC_083771.1:31782615-32035115 GCF_963514075.1 Conger conger
TTCCTTGTCCTTTAAAAAAGTCTCATTTCAATTTTATTTCCAGGAGAACAGCCTTGACAATGTATATCGCACTTGTTATAAGAAGCCAAAGATTATATAAAAATTATTAGTATAGAATCACACAAAACCTGGTTTTGAACCAAAAAAAAAGATACATAAACACAGGACATTTCTTATATTTTGGAAACGTTATTTTCTCACTAAGTCTTGATTTTAATGCACATAAGATGATTTCCTTTTATTTATTTATTTTTGTACAAAAAAAAAATGAAAATAAAGACTAATATTTTACAAAATGAAGACCAGTGTTCTTGCAGAGGAAAGAGGATTTACACAGGAATTCCTCGTTTTCTGTACACTGGGTATTCCACCTCCACAGGGAAAGGAAACATAAGATAAAGGGTCTCATGATGGCCATGTCTCTCAAGGTGAGAAGATAAGACGTCCGTCCGTTTAATTCATTTGGAATCCAGTCCTCTTGGGCTGCTGTGATTTGGTCCTGTTTCTTTTTTATTCTTTTATTCGTGTATTTTAGCAACAATCATTTTGATCATTGAATGGGCATGTAAGGCCAATTGAAGCTGCTTCCGGACAACAACATATCCCGGATGAGTGTCTCAATTGGAGTTTTACCTACCAAGCGGACGAAAAAGAGCTGCTCGATCACCGACGAAGAGACGGTACGAAGGGATGGCAGTCGCAGCAAAAGCTTGCCAAAGCGACTGGGTTGATTCGGGTACTGGCTTCTAACGTATTCCTCGAGAGCACACTGAGACTTCTCCTGTAGACTTTCGATGTGCGCCACATCCGACAGGCCACAAGCGTCTGAACATTCAAAACAAAACAGAAAAAGACATATGTTATTTCATTTAATATTAGGATCGTGGGTCACCTCTGATATTTAAGACAAACACGTTCGTTGGACCTACAGCGCCATTTTGAACAGAAGATCAATAAGCCCGCTAACCCTCCCTATAATGTGCACATACACGAACCACAACAAAGAACGTGTTGCAAACGAATAGATTAAATGAGATGCAAAGGCCCTGCAGTGCTCAGCTGTAGGAGAGGTGGGATTAATCTTTCGTCTCATATAGGCCTACAGTAGATCCATGGGAATCAGGCAACACTACAGATCAGAATTAGGATACAGTACAACAATAGCCAACCGATGCGTCATGTTGATACATCACACCTGTTATATTGTCTGTTTTACGCAATACAAATGGAGTCTCCGTACGCAATCATATAGTAGGGGTGGGACAACCACAGTTAAAGCACGTCAAAAACTCCATGGCAACGGCAAGTGTGACCTCAAAAGAATCTACTGTTCTTCGACAATTTGGATTTTAGGGCAGATCTGAAAAGCTGACATTCGGTCTAGGATCTCACACTCTCGGTAAACATTCGGATGCTACCGGAGTCATTAAACTGAAACCACGAATACTAACCCACAAAACCTATTTGCAAAACTTTAACTAGCTGCCATGTGTGCAATCGTGTAAAATTATGTTTGATGTAACACCATCACGTATTCACAGCAAGCACCATTCTTTGGTCGTTATTGTGTTGAATACTGAACAATGGTCTCTAATTGGTCAGATATGAAATCCTATTTCTAACATCACTATGGTCCGATATAGTAACCAAAAGGAACTTTGAGCAGTTTTTCATCTGCATTATTTCATCCGACCTAGACTTGCTTTACAGTTCTGTCAGCTAACACCCCAACTAACACATAATGTTCTCACAATGTTACTGAAATGTTTTGTCAATGTTATGCAACATTGTGAGAATGTTTTGTGTTAGGTGGAACAGGCGTACTAGCAACACCACTATCTAGTCTCTCGCTTTGCTTTTCTTATTTTAATTTTACAGTAGTAGGCGAATTACGTTGCTGGAATAGTTGCATTGAATAAAACAATAACTGTTCTTTACTGTGTGTGTGTGTGTGTGCGTGCGTGCGTGCGTGCGTGCGTGCGTGCGTGTGTGTGTGTGTGTGTGTGTGTGTGTGTGTGTGTGTGTGTGTGTGTGTGTGAAACTGTCTGTATTGTCTAAATTCAAAACAACTGTTCGTGCAACTTAATTACTCACATAGAAGTTTGCTGTGCTTAGATTATGGTTTGTAGCCTAAATCTAACATATGTGGTCACTCCATAACCTTCAGGTCATGTTTTTATTTATATATATATATATATATATATATATATATTGTATATTATAATATATTGTATATTATATATTGTTGTTGTAGTAAAACTCGTGCCTTTAAAAATAATAACTGTCACAAATGCCGGCTAACAAAACCATCAATAAGGACTAAACATACGTTTAACACAGTGGACATGGCACAGGCAAAACAATGCTTAAGAAGTTTAATTCTGTTACATAGACTAATGCCAATTTCTCTATTGTTATATTGCAAGCATTAAAACACATTACTAATAGCAAATCTATGTAAAAATATGATGAATAAAACCAACATTTCCCCGGCGTGCCTTAGATTAAGAAATGTAGGCTACGGTTATCTAATTGCTTAAAATCTTCAATTTCCCGATATCGGAGAGACAACTGCTTCCGCTTTAAGGCATTCAGTAGCCTATTTAAGAACTAAGGAGTATGAGTTTTATTTCGGCATATTCAAGTGAATTGGCTAACAAAACAAAATTATGTTATATATCCCTGTGCAGGAACCTATACATTTATTAGAGGAGGGCTCCGCGTTTAAATAAATACATAATTAAATAAATAATCTTCTGCAATAATCATCAGCAAATAAACCAAAGTACATTTTCAATTCCGAAATGTGGACTGTAAACATTTTTGTACTTTTCAGATAGGCCTATATTGTCCTGAATTACTTTCTGCTATTTATTTCTTGATTGCATGTCATCCTGGTGAGGCAAAAAGACAAATCTCCACAGAAGCGGACAGTTCAATTCTAATCTAAATTACTCAACCTAATACAAAACGATAAATGCTGCAATCACGATGGGCAAATGTTATTCTCATAGGTTTATTCTTATAGGGAATGCTATTCTCTCTTCTAATGCTAAATATGAGACATAAATATAAAACATGCGCACAAACAGTGTGGACCATATATAATATCGATATCGTGCAAACATTCATTCTTGAGTCGTATTTAATGCAGTTACCCTAGATCTAGTCTAATCTAGATGGAAATCTATAGGCTAAATAAATAAATAAAAACAAATAAATAATTAATATATATGTTTAAAGCTGTAGCCTATAATTGCGTCTGAAGCAAATGCGCTTCGCATTTTGCTAGCAATAAAATCATTAATATAGGATTTTCCCCATTAGCCGGTTTACTAACATCTGACATGAAAAATATTCAGTATTCCCTGAAAGTAGTAGCCTATATGTAATATTGGCCATGGCCTCCTCTTTTCTGAGCAACCTCTTCTAATTGTGTTCACAGTACCCTACTTTGGTTTTAAAACACATAAAAACTAGTGCAGTACAATTTAAACAACTTTCCTATGGCCAAATGCTATTAACCCAACCCGAAAACATGTGTATTTTAGACACATTTGCGGCCAATATAAGTTCGACGCTTATGTTTTCCATGGTCTGATTGGGGCCTACGGGAGATTTTGCAGTATGTGCGTTGTCTTCTATAGCCTAAAAAACTTTACTGTTATCATTATTATTTTAAGATACTTTTTATAAACGATACGTGTCTAATACATTTTTATGTGTTTTAAAATGAGAATAATAGGCCCTGTTCAATAGTAAACCCATACGACACACTCATTAACACACTCTTTTTTCATCTGAACCTCCCCATGTTGCGCATTAAAAATGTTATTATGGGATATATGTAACATGTGGCAAAGTACTATCTCAAACATATGCGCTCTTCGTACATCCAATGTGGTAAAAAAAAACCTACCAAGTTCCCAAATTAATGCCAAAAACTATCAAATAAATAGCCCACATTGAGTGACTATGCTTAATTAATGGCTGTTCTATCAACCCTTTGAAAAAATGTGTTGGCCGCCATTCTGAAAAGGCCTGCTTAGCTTTATATAAATTGTAATCGTGCCAAATGTTGGCTCCATGCAAACACTGTACTTTAGAGCAGCATTTTATAAGGGGGAATCGTCGTCTTGAATTCAATGGCAGTGTAGGCCTATTATCTGTCTCTCCTGAACAAGACCTCTTGAATGGCCGTCTTCTGCTACTAGGCTACTCACCTGATGTGAAGAGCACTATCGCTTTGATGCAGCTGTACTCTGCAGAATCGACGTGGAGGGCTTTCAGTTTCTCAACCTGTTCCTGGAAGATACGAATGTGATCCATGAAAGCCACGACCCGGTCCGCGGACATCGGAGAGGCGTGGAGGCCGGCCGCGGCCAGCAGCGGGGCCACGTGCAAGGGCATGGAGCACTGAGCGGCATTCAGCACGAACAGCTCGCTCCAGGTCAGCCGGAGAAGGGACACCTGGTCCGTGATTTGAAGATCTGGGAAGAAAGGGATGTTCCTGGCCCATTCCACGGCACTGAAGAGCAAGCGAGCAGCCAGTTCGCAGATGTTTTCGATGCCCATTATATTGTTGGGCTGCATGCACTGACTGCCGTATCGAGAGGTCGGGTAAGGCTCGGCCCGGAGCAGTAACGATATGTATCCGGAGAGATAGCAGTGGCCGTTCAGAGGGTCCCCGTTCGTCAGCGCATACTGGCCTGGGTTAGGTTGTGTTGGAGGCATTCTTCCTCGCTGAACCGCTGACAAAAAGAAAGAGAAGAAGAGGAAATGCGCATCCTGAGCTCATACACATTACCTTACAACAGTATTTAATTCTACAATATTATGGTAGAATAATAGCGAGGTATTTTATTTAAATTAGATAAATAAATAACATGCTTTTGACACTTATATCGCACATTTATGCTTGATTTTCTATGACCTTGCACCAGCTTCAGTGCAACACATGCCTTTTTCACTTTTCCTTGTTTACGAGCTCTCACATGCACACACACACACACACACACACACACACACACACACACACACACACAACAACTCACTCACTCACACACGCGCGCATTAACAGAATAGCCTAAGCAATATACATATCTTTGTGTAATATTTGTACATAGTCACCGATATTTATGGCAAGCGAGCTACAACGATTACAACTATTAAGACTAGTGCATAGTGAATATATAGTTATGTACCCCCTAAACACACAATTAATTAACCATCTGGATTCAAAAGCAACCGCGCTTACAGCACTGTGGTTGTCAAGTAGTTTCCCCTCCACTTTCCACTACTTCCCATGCAAGCCCACGGCAACACTTTTACTAAACAGTTCAGAGTTATTACACCCAAACATGTATAGGCTCGCTATTGTAGTATTAAGCTATGGTTCAACACCAGACAACAGTTATCTTTTATTATATATATATATATATATATATATATATATATATATATATATATATATATATAATATATATTTTCATAAATATCTATGCATAAATTCTGTGAAAGCATGGTAGCCATAATCTATACAAGTTACATGTATTTATACATGTCAGTGCAATTAAATCACATGAGATATCATTTATGACAAATAATTATAAAATTATACTATGTATATCGTAATGCTGTCATTTATGAGTTGAAAAGCTGACTTATTAGTGACTTATTTCCCCGCACCTTAAAAATAATTTATATAATCCACATTTTTGAAAATATATAATAGGCTTTGCTCGAATATATAAGCGATTACATCTAATAAGATATAATGTACCATATGCGTGTACGAGAGCTGAATACAAACATTTCCCGAACACAGCTGAACTAAAATATGACTATTCTATAATGTAACTACCTTTTACTTCCATCGTTTACTAAAACTGACACAAATATTCGCCATTTATAAATTCGTGTAGGCCTATACATTTGTATTTTAATTTCTGTATCACACATCGCAATTCATCCTATATGAAAACATGCAGGGCCATACGCTGGGCTTTATTTCAATTTTGGATACATGAAATATGTTTTGTTTCAAACGAAGCGGTATGTTATTGTTACTTGAACACTAAGCAATTAATTCCCAAGCATACGGCATCCCCCATACACACCCTACGCCGACATATACACGCACGCACTCACGCATACAAAAGCACTTAAAAAAATTAAACATAAAACGATGGAAAGCTTTGTATACCAAAGAAACAATGTAGATATCTTTGATACCTATCTATATATGTATATATATTATATTCACCTTCCCGCCGCATGCCCACTTTTAAACACTTCTTTAGTCGACAATATTGGCATTGATTGCGATGGTGCTGGTCGATTGGACAGTTCCTGTTGGCACGACACGAATACGTTAAGTTCCTTCGGACACTCCTCTTGAAGAAACTTTTGCATCCCTCGCAGGTGAACTGACCATAGTGCTTGCCGCTAGATTTGTCTCCGCAGACCACACATTCAATATGTTGACCCTGTCCTGAATTTTGGCTATGTCCCTTATCACCAGCTGTCCCGGGTGTTGATGGGGGTCCAGGCTGACTGGGGGTCTGCGGGGTGTGTGGTGCTGCCGACGCCGCCTGCTGTTGCTCCCTTGCCGGCTGAGTTGCTGGGTTAGGGCCGCTAAGAGTTCCTCCGGCCACGTCTTCCTGCGGATCTCGCCACACGCTAACTACCATTGCCATATCTCGGGTCCAAAAAGTGCAAAAATTCAAGCTGATTGCTGTTTTTCAGAGAGCGGAAAAATAGGTCTCGGATATACTGTCGTGCAAAGTCAAATCCAAGCAGGCAATCACGTAGGACAAAGTAGAAACAGGCGACAGCCAATACATTCAAAATACAAGCAAAGAGGCGCCCGATCAGGATACGCACATATCGGGAGGCCAGTTCCAAGGTAAATCGCAGCCAGCCATTCAGGAAACCAAAATTCGGAGAAATAAAAATAAATAGGTAGAAAATTTCTAAAATGAGTAAAAAATAACCAAGTATGAGGCAGATGCGATACGCAGAAGAAAAGAAAAATAATACGGAAAAAATGCGCCGTCCAAAGTATGGCGAAATAAATCCCCTTTACTTCCTTGCTCCTTACTCCCGTCTCCACTGGCAGAAGAGCGAAAACACCGAAGAGCGGAATTTCATATCTGTATTTTGAATAAAACTGAGCGGAACCAACAAAAAATGACGTACCCCTGTAGTCTCCCCTCTCCACCAGGAACGGAGCGCAAGAAAGACAAAAACCCACACTATGTGCAAGGGGGAGACTAAAAATGAATGCGTTTTAACGAGAAGACCAGCAGAGCAATGTTTCCGAAACGAGGATCTGCGCGAATGTCTGTATACAGTGAACTTTGACACTACTATTGAAACTGACACGTTTCTATGGAGATCGCTGCGCCTTATATGGTGCTCGTGTCAAGGAGCCAAGAGAAGGGCTGCTGGCAACTGATAATCAAAGGCGACTGACTGGTCAGAGCCCTGCATTGGGGGGAGAAAATGGGAGGCTAAGGTTAGCCAAGCCTCCTTCCCTCTATTGGTTAGAGTCCTCGGTCCTTGCTACCTACGACAGGGGGAGGGGGGGCGGGGGGGTGTTCTGACAAGCACAATTTACACAGAGCTCGCCCTACGCTGCTATTTACTTTGAAAGCTGATTAGTATGGGTCGTCTATTGTCACAAAAGGAGACGAAACCTTGGATGGAACGGCTGAAATAGAAACGCTCGGCGTAGCCGATGTGAAATTTGCGGACGCGCCTGGCGAAACGGCTCGAGCTGAATCCTGCGAAGTTTCAGACGGTTTGTACTGTGTTGTTGCTTTTAACCATGCACGAACGCTAATAACATACTGCTCCGTACCACCGACGGCTAGTCTATGCGAATATAATTTTATTTCTTTATTTTTCCTCCGCATGGACGTTTATTTGAGCGAACCGGCGCCAGTCGTACATTATGTTACAGTGAAAAGAGCTAAAGTAGCCTGCTCTATATAGGCTATGTGTAGGCTGTGGTGAAAAAAAAAGACTGCGCTCATCAGACTTAAAAATATACGGATCGGGCTGCCATCTAGCGTACAGTGAACATCCATTGTGCCAAAGCAACTATAAATCATAAAGATGAAGTATTTTTCGAAAAATAATAATACTAATAACCCAATTATTCAGTGCTTTAAATATTTTACGGGGGCTTATATAGTTACGTACACACCGATCATATTATGCATTGGGCATTATCATAACGTGCTTTTTTCAGAAGATGTTTTAAACTGAGCTCATTTCAGACGCGAAGGCAGCGATTCAAGTTAGTCAGAATCGCTACCAAAGTTAGTTGCTATGAGGACTTCTTCATGGTATGTAGTTTGATTTATTTTATGATTATTTTTATTCGCGTCTATTCCATTGTAAACGTGGGGTGTTGGTGTGTGTCTGTGTGTGAGTTTGGGGGGCTGGCATTCGCCCATTCAACAGTGGACATTCATTTCCTTTCCACAACTTAAAAAAAAATAATAACTTGGTCATTTCTTCCTTGTGGTGAGAAGGTGAAGCGAATAAGATTAATTCAGACAAAGGGAAACCTCTGTAAGTGAATCATCAAGATTTTATTCTTTACAGCATGGCATGGGGGGAAGAGAAATTGTGTGTGTGTGTGTGTGTGTGTGTGTGTGTGTGTGTGCTGGGGGGTGGGGGGGTTCAAGGGTGGCGAATGAGAGCAAAGAGGAAAACCGCGAGCTACAGGGGGGACGGGACATTGAAACATTAAAAGGAGCAGTTCCCGGCGACGAAAACATGCTCACGAAACACAATTTCTGCAGGCAAGTACACAATCTCTTTATTAAATATTCACAGTCATATACACATATTCATGAATGCAAGCAACATGTATGCAAAGCAGACAGACTGAGCCAAATATTTAGGAACACATGAGTAGCCTATGCATCCTAATACAAAAAATTAGCCTACATTTCACTTGGCTGCTTGCATTTCGAAATTGCAATGTGCACAATTTCAAGATCGCATTTTTTTACATTTGTAGCAACTTTATCATAAAGGGTCCTCTTCCATATTGCATGCTCCTGGTTAAATGTGTTGTTCGGTGGCTTGTTCAAAAGATCATTGTCTGTTTTCTACCAAGTGTCAACAAGTAAAGAAAGTTATACGGGCGACTTAAACAGAAAACGGCCAGAATAGCAGCAAAGAAGCAAAGGTAACCTAGCCTACTGACAATTCCAAGTTTAATTTAATGCTATTGTGAAGTCCACATTGATAATCCAACCTGTGACTATGGGACCTATGTAGTCAATTAGTCAATAAAACAACAACCTCCTCGCAGTGTTTTTGCAATGAACAGTACGGTTGAAGATATGCACTGAAAATACAAAAGTCAAGGCATGTATCCAAATTACAGTTCAGTTATGCAAGCAGTTTTTGGCGAAGCTAGGCTACTTTGCCAACTTTATTCCAAACTGAGAAAGACGAACAGGACAGCGTTCTCGTTTTAAAAGTTGACATTTTAACGGCTTTTGTAACCTCGCACCCGACTTCATTATTTTGGTAACTTGTTCTATTGCTTCGTGAAATAGCCTGCTTTCCTTATATCCGCGCATAGGAAGTAATCAAGCGCTGGCTATATTTCGCGGCAGCTGAATTGTTACAGGTTGTCTGTAGGGTACTTGTGTGTGCCCGTGCTATAGTAGCCGATAAATCATACACAGTGAAAACAACTTCTTAAAACAAAATTAAGAATTTGAAAGACGTGTAAAACAAATTAAGGCATTCATGGGCTTTACACGTCTTTTCAAAGTACACAGAAAATACAATAGGTCCGCTGGCTAGAGTCCCGAACAAACTCCTCATCTAGACGGTAGCCTAACGGTAAAGACAGTTTATAGCTATACCTCGTATGTCTGTACACTGAAGTCTTCACGTGAAGGAAATGGTTGCAACAAATCGAGCCCCACTCGCTGGTATGCAATCTTTCATAACTATGTAATTTGTAATAGGCAATGTGCACTTTAAAGACCTATGCATGCTTCGTTTTGGTATATGTGTAACATATTGCATATTTAGCGAGTTGTCAAACGGTGGATTTGAACACAGCCTAATCCTTTAACTTAAACCTTGCGCAATAAGTTATAATTGCTTTTCCCGACGTTTAAAGGCTTCTTACCGAAAAGCCATCTGTAAAAACAATCAATATTTCTCCGTTCTGATGTTTATTGTGACCTAAGCAGACGATCTCTGTTTTTCCATCAATGCCCCTGTCTTTACATTGTTTTGAACTATGTGACAAGCTTGTCAGCGCGTTGGGGTTGGTTAAGTCGTTGGCAGGACGTAAGAAGTCGTGTCAATACATTTCTCATTGAGTCTTCTGCAATACGCAGCCAGTGACGCTGTTTGACATTCCAGGCCACACTATATCTGATAGAGCAGCAAGGGCTAAAATAACTGACGTTGACAATTAAAGATGCACTTTCTATCAACTAATTTAAGGATTAGAAAAAGAAAAGCCCCTGGTAAAAACTAAGGTAGCCTACTTCACGACAGGAGTTGAACATATTATTTTGGACTAATGTAGATGTATATGCCAGTTGAATGTATGGAACCCACAGAAAGAAGTAATCATGATACGAATATGAATCCAAAATGTAATTCTAAACATGTTATGGTCTTCTTCCTTGCCATATAGTGATAAACTTACGCAGGCCCAAATAGTAGCTTAATTAATACGTTTCTGCGAGTGTCATGAGCATTCTCTTGTGCAATTTGAATTAAAGAAGTATTTTGAAGATAAAACTGGTAGGCGTATCGCGTTAATAAATAAATATAATTAGACTTTTTTCATAATACACCCTATCCATCTTTTTCTTTCTTCAAAAATAAGCCCAGCTGTTGTGTTATAGCAGAGTAATCTTGCTCAGGGGCTCTACAAGCTTAAAGTGTAGACGAGGGTGGTATGGTTCTCTGGATATACGAGACTAGAGTGAAAAGAACACGAACAAATGAACAAAGTTGAAAGTCCAAATTATAGACACAGAGGTAACTGTGTGTGTGTGTGTGTGTGTGTGTGTGTGTGTGTGTGTGTGTGTGTGTGTGGCTGGAGTGAATCTGACTCGATGTTCAGAGGTACTTTCATGGGCTTGAAAATGTCCTCTTAATACGGGATGTATACATATATAGGCTACTAATTTGTATATGCCGAATTGTTTTGCACTAGTACTCAGAAACTAAATTTTTTTCAGAATTTTGATAAATAATCATATAGGGATTTCTGCTGTCCTCTAGTGCTAAAACATTCCTAATCAACTTGTGGTTGAACTGAGAGAAATTGTCAGAATACATCACTGCAGAAAAAAAAAAAAAAGTCTTAGGATGGGTGATAGGCCGACTCCTAATTAATTTGGAAGGTATCCGAAACCAATCTCATAAATCAATTAGCACGCACGGCTCGTCGTAGATCCACAGTGTTAACCGACTGGGAAACGACGTAGCAGTAGACGCAAGGTTAATATGATTTACCTGAAAAACAAAACTGTTCACTAGAGCCACATTATAAGGCCTTGTGAATTGTTACATTTAAAAAAATATATTATTATTATTATTATTATTATTATTATTATTATTATTATTATTATTTTACCATTTACTCATTAAATATAGAGCATAAGTTAGTTGTTTATTCAGCTTGATTATATATTTTTTTCCAGTGGCCTATGTTGATCACTAGAATAAAGAAGCTTGCAATAGGAAATAACATTTAAATAGGAAACTATAAGCCCCAGAGGTTTTTTTTACAGCACCAGATCATCACAAATAGAATAAGACGCAAGACCGGTCTTAAGAAAAGTCACTTTATTGTGAAACTGACTCGAATCCACATTAAATGTAGGTGATTATTATTATTATTATTATTATTATTATTATTATTATTATTATTATTATTATTATTATTATTATAAACACCATCCTTTAAATAACCTGGAAGTATCGGTGGCGTCCCATGTTAAAATTGTTAACCAGTATATATTGATATTTTAATCGTAAATTAATCTGTTCACTAAAATAATGTATTTACATTTTACGGTTCATCATAGAAGAGACACAGATACGATGAATACTTTTTTCAGAAATTCATAATTTCCGATATGTAGGAACAGTCTGTTGCGCTTAAAACGTTCTTCGCCTTAAATAAGTAATACTACTATTTTAATTGGTCATAACAAACTTTATGGGGATTTTTATGTGTGTTGTTCATACGCATTCACATAGCAATAGGCCTACTTAGAAGAAAGGGAACTTTGTAAATAACCTAATATCAATGAATGCAAGGAATGATGCTCGTCCTGTTTTACGATATTTGACGTTGCCTTTTAAATGATTTTCAAACAGATAATTAACACGCATTTGCCTGGTTAATTATACAATAGCAGCCTGGTAGACCAGTAAACGCATTTTGGACCAACACGTTGGCTATTAGGCTGTTTTTACTGTATTATGTGCAAGTCTTGCTTGGGTAATTATTTCTGTAAAATACTTGGGACTAGTGTAAGGTTGAGGTTTTTGATATTCAGCGATATTCAAAGCACACAAACTTCATATATTCCAGCCTTTTATCATAGTGTTCATGTTAATAAATAAACAAACAAATAAATAAATAAATAAACACATAAAACTAACATAATATTTGCACTTTGCCCCCACTTAACCAACTAGTTTTTTTCTATGGCATCTGTTTGTCCGCAGGAAACAAAAAAATATGTCTGCCACAAAGGAAACTAAGTTGAGACAAGAAATTGGTATGTCTGGTGAAGAAAAATTACATTGTAGAGGAACGTAACATTTAGAGTTAAGGTTAACAAAAAAAAAAAAAAAAAACATAGAAAGAGAGAAGATCCATCTAGAAGGATATCAATTTATTAATCATAGGTGCTTTGATGATTGCTCCTGTACTGCCTAAAATGTCACTCATGAAGCGGTGACTGAGGTGCATGAGTGTATTCTGCTGCTGTATACATGGCCTTCGCCACGGCGGGAGTCGGATTGAAAGCAGTAGAACAGATAAGAGCAGCTTCATGTTCCTTAATACATGATGTTCCCACCCAGTTCCTCACAGAAGTGAAGACCTTATTAAATGCAGCATTAGTGTACTGTAGGCAGTGTCTTAGGGCATTGGGCTTGTTACCCGTATGGTGCTGGGCTGCATCTTGCGTGGGGAACTATCACGACTATCCTGTACATGGTACATGGATTTCTTCAGCAAAAAAGTACTGAATTTATTCAGCAAATATCCAGCTGTATTAATCAATATCCTATCGAATGGAGGGGGTTTTCTCACACTGGTGAAGAAAATCAATGGTGAAACATTATACCAACAAAGTATTGTCATTTCTTTCTAGCTTGTTTTATAATAATAATAATAATAATAATAATAATAATAATAAGGTTATAGCATCTCATTAAGATACTGTATTTGCTTTCATTGAAGTGCATATTCAGTCTGCGAGTAACTCATTTATAATTTGTATTGCACAGTGCTTGTTTTCAAATGTTCATTGTGGACCTATGAAGACACTGTTCTGCATATGCTTTGTAATGAGCTGTGTAATGAATTTCCTCATGGAGGCTAATAAATGTACTTGTGAAATCTAATTTGAGAAGTCCATCTTTGTTTGATGAAATACATAACTACAGGTTATGACACTGTGGCCTTATTTAACCCCCCCATGTCTATTATTTGGGGATACAAAACTCTCTCCCTTTCTATATATTGACATGAACATAACTCTAACTAACGTGATAGGGGGCCGGAGTAGCCTTGCTGCTGGACTGGACATGCATTCTGTCGTCTGTACCTCCCTCCTGCTCCTCCTCTTCCTCCTCCTCCTCCTCCTCCTCCCATCCTGAGAGAGACAGAATGTACAGTTAGTTCCCGAAAAGGCGCTTTTCCTTGGAGGTCATGGAGAGTTTTTGGGAAGGTCAGGGAAGTGCCAGTGTGGCTCAGCAGACTTTCGGCCTTATTCCGACGACATCTTCCAACGGAAGGGAGCTTCCGCATCCAAGGAGGGCCTGGGCTTCCGCTGCGTCTTCACTTTTAGGGCGATTCTCCATTCCGTGAGGGGGAGAGGGGGGCAGACCCCCCCGAGCGTCACATACAGGACGGCGAGCAGAAGAGACTGACACTCCCCGCTTCTCACTCACTACTGTACCAACCAGCGTGCGCGTGGGAATCACACGGAAAGCGGCGCGGCCTTTTCTTAAGAGCCGCGCGTTGAGTGACATCTCCCATTACGGATAACAAGGCAGGCCGCACCGGCGCTTACGTTGTCCCGCGGCTTAACATTACTTATTTACGCTTTCCCGCAGAACGATCGCGCTCCCCTCTGCGGGGGACGCCCGCTCGGCGAGGCCGGGGGAGAGGCTGAGCGCATAGCGGCTGAGAGAGACGCTTAATGTGGCGGGGAACCTGACGCAGCACCCTGTTCCACAGACGTTTCCTGCGCAGGATGCCGAGAGGATATACGCGCGCTCGGATAAATAAACATTTTACATTCCGCCCTTTGCTGACAGTACTTTTCGGGTGTAATTTTTCCCTATGCAGACTGACAAGAGCAATAAACATTTTATTTTCAGTGGTATGAATGCCATAAATATTTCGCTGTATTCCCCTTATCCATATTGCCAGGATTGTACCGCCTAATATTGGTGCTCAGCTTGCGATGTCTGCTCCATTCTGCCAGAGTGCAGTCTGAGGAAAACGTGATGAAATAAACTTTACCATATGAGTCTGGAACTTTCATTTTGTCTCGTGGAGCTGTGCTTCCCCCTTGATGTAACACAGTGCGTGACATGGAGGAAGCATGGACCAATGAATGTATGGATTCAGAATGTGGTGTTTCATGTTGAATCATTTGTATCTCTGGAGATGTTTGCAGCATCACACTGTGCTGGAACTGTTGCTATGTGATCGTACTCTGTTATGACATCAACTCATTGTCTTCCAGCAGAGCCATCTCTCATTGACAGAATAATGCAGTCTAAAAGGAAAATACATAAATGCAAACACACAGTACATACACACATCAAAGTGCATTGCATTCCAGCGGTAGTAATGAAGTACATGTGAGTTTGTAATGTTTATCCTGTGAAGCTTATCGTCTGGACAAGATAATTACACTGAATCCACTCTAATATCTCTCTCTCTCTCTCTCTCTCTCTCTCTCTCTCTCTCTATCTCTCTCACACACACACACACACACACACACACACACACACACACACACACACACACACACACACAGATGCAGTGTAGACATGCACACTAATGTTGATGAGTGATATCACAGGTGAGGTGGCACTTGGGGACAGCTTTTATCTTTATTTCAAGTTAGTCTGACCAATCAGCTGCAACATATCCATTCCAGTTCCCCAGAGGTCTCACTTCTGCACAAGTGCTATTGTCTCTCCCCCCCCCTCTCTCTCTCCCTCTCTCTCTCTCTGTCCTTCCCTCTCACACACACTCCCTCCCTCTCTCGCTATCTCTCCCTCTCTCTGCCTCTCTCCCTACCTATCAGCCTACCTGCCTACCCCCTCTCTCTCTCCCTGCCTCTCCCCCTCTCAGCTCCCGGATTCTGTGTGTAAAAGTACCCCTGAATGATGGATCGTTGGGTCATTGCAGCTGGGCGCAGGATTAATTTGTTTCATTGATTTCTCTTTAGGCGGAGTGCCAGCGCTCGCTGTTGCCCCCCTGCGCCCCCCCCCCCCCCCCCCTCTTCGCCACCCCCACCTTTGCGGGAGACTTCCAGGCGTAATAGGCCATAATAGCCTAAGACAAATCAACCTCTTCTTGTAAAAATAGCGAGGACTAGCCCCGCCCGCAGCGAGCGGGGGGAACCGCCGGCTCTGTTCTCGCAGAGCCGTAATGGCGCTGACGCGGGGAACGCTCGCGGCCCGGCACAAACAGAGCCATAAGTCTGCGGCACTTTGGCCACTTTGTCACGGCTGTGAATGGGGCCTTAATGCCTGGCTGCCCGGCTGTTTGTGCTGCTCCGTTTGAGCCGCGATTGTGGTCTCTGCCCATTCTATTCCGACCGCTTTCAATTTGCCGACTGCTCAGTGCATGCGCGCAGTGCGGACTGCAGCGGCGGAACCGGTGGCTGCAGATTTGCCTGCCGCACCAGGCGATGTGCAACGTACACTCAAAGAGCCTGCCTTATTGCACTCTGGGAAATGTGAACATTTACTATGTGTAATTACCCATGAATTTAGATATTTTGGTGGTCCTACATCGGCGTTTTATAAGAGTGTTTCCTCTGCAGTGCCAACAAACAGAGTGCATCCTTTAAGGAAGGTAAGAGAGACTTTTAAGGATTACTTTCACATTGTGAGGAGGAATGGGGGGCGAGGAGGGGGGTGGGATGCGGGTCTGTGGCGGTCATTCATTTAGAACGCCGCATGACGTCTCCATGGAAACTGACAGGAATCCGCGAAGGTGCACTAAGGGGCCCGAGCGGTCGGGGACAGCGAGGAAAGGAGCGCGGTTTCTCCGCCCGTGACAGCGCGGCTTTTCTTCAAACCGCACGGAAAAACACAACATCGCTGCGTGCGGCCGCTGAACGCAAGCATATTACGCCCGTCAGTGGAGGGACATACACTTTTTTTGCTTGTGACATATTTTGATCGCAGGTCTAGGAAGCACTTATTAAGGGGAGGTTAATTTGCCTGCAATTTATAACCAAGAACAACAGAGCGATACTGTAATATAAATGCGGAGCAGCTGCTGTGTTGAATTTGAATTACATGGACGCCCCCCACGCGGCCCAGCCGAGAGGGTGTAGATCGTTACACAGAGGCAAAGTTACAGTTACTCCGGAATAAAGTGCCAGTAGGATACATTCCAACACACAAGTTGTTTTGTAGGTCATATCATAATGACTATGCACTCACAGCCTGTTACACAGTAGATGATGTAGGCTGGTTTAGGAAATCCTAAATATCTTCAATCTGTTCAGTTCCACACTTATAACCTGCTGCGTGTTCCGTATTAACTGTTGAGTAATTACATATTGATTTGTCTAAAATAAAATGTGAGTCATTTCATATCTCTTTCTTTGGTTCTCTTTCGATCCACATTCTGTTTTGCAGTCATTTGTGTGCTCGATTAGAGGCCGAACTTCCTGGAATCCATAAAAATTCCAGGTCAAAGATTGTCTAACCCGCCGAACGGAGAACGCCACGGAACATCAATAAGGTTAGCAACACTATCACACTACCTGCCTGGAATCGTTCACCAAGCTCACCTTAATTACACATCGAGAAGGAGGGTGAGTTTCATTTCATGGCGTGAGAGACTCAGGGCTTTATCTTCAAGGAGGACTCATGTCTCTCTTGGGCAAGTCTTCTCCCCGAGAGCCCTAGCCTTGAACGTAGCCTGAAAAGGCTAATATTTACAGAAGATTAAGTGATCACGCTGTGATAAGGTTCACACTTTCAATCTTGTGTGAAGTGAGTACAGCACTTACCACACAGCTTCTCTCAGATCTCCTTTATTTCCTAAGTGTCTCCCAAAAGGTCATCTGTCTGGTAATTGCTCAGCTGTGCTTGGGTTTATCTTAATTACTGGTACTGTGGTAACTGGTAATTCCCACGATATAGACGCACACGGCACTGACATGAGTTTTGCAGCCCTTGGCACGGACATTGCTTGAAACATATGGCAAAAAGTTTGTGCATAATCACTGGCTGCTTTATTTCACATACAGAAGGCCTGTTTAAATAATTATTGAAATATTGAAATACATTACTGTTTGAAAAAGAATATATTTTTGAGGTTTCACTGAAACTAACTATAAACAGGTTGTTAATGACAAAGTCCAACAAAACTTGCTTATATTTGTTCATATAAATTAATTAATTCATTCATTATCCTAACCCACTTATCCTGAACAGGGTTGCAGGGGGGCTGAAGCCTATCCCAGCATACATTGGGCGAAAGGCAGGAAACACCCTGGACAGGTCGCCAGTCCATCGCAGGGCACACACACCATTCACTCATACCTACAGGCAATTTAGACTGTCCAATCAGCCTAACCTCCATGTCTTTGGACTGTGGGAGGAAACCGGAGTACCCGAAGGAAACCCACGCAGACACGGGGAGAACATGCAAACTCCGCACAGAGAGGCCCCGGCTGACGGGGATTCAAACCCAGGACCTCCTTGCTGTGAGGCGGCAGTGCTACCCACTGCACCATCCGTGCCGCCATTGTTCATATAAATTGAGAGAAATTAATACTCAGAATTCCCTCTTATAAGCTTGTAAATCTTTCATTAACACAGAGAAAATGCATTCAAGTGAAAGAAGCCCTGAAGTCTAAAAGTTCAAACAGATACTTCAGTCAATAGCAGAAACACTATGAGGCACAACTGACAAATAGGATGCTCAACAAACGTGTAAACTCGAACACTAACTCATGAATCAACAAAACTTTTAGAGTATTTTTTGCCTTCAAACCTGCTTCTATTCACTGCCAATTCAGCTACATCAAGCAAGTAGGATGTCAGTCAACCAGTCAACAGATACATTTAATCTTTTCTAGTTGTGAATTTAGATAAATTGTTTAGAATTGTCCTGGATTTTCTACTAAGAATAAATTCTAAGGGTCCAGCAATTTTAAGAGTCAGCCTACTTTCATATTCAAAACATCCATTTCCAGTCAGTGTATGAAATAGAATTGGGATTCCACAAGCTGTTAATTCATGCTTATGCGAATGTTGCTATTGCGTGGGTTAGTAAAGGAGACAATGGTTTCTGGGGCTGCTTCTGCTAATCTCAGTCAACATAAATAAATAAATAAATAAATAAATAAATAAAAAAGAATCACTAAATAACCAACAAGTCTAACTGTGTTATATGTTATGTGCAGAATATGTCAAAGGTCGTGGACATATTTCCAGGGCCTATCAATAACTCTGACGTGCAGACTGATGCAGCTCAAATCTGCCCAGCTACGCTTCTGAGCAAACAGCTGCTGCCACCCAGGGCCAAAGGTCAACAGGTGATTGGGTAGATTTGGTTCCCATCCCTGTTGCTCCCTGGAAAGGTCATTTCATCCTCACTATGCTAATCACAAAGGTACATTTTAGGCAAGCCAAAATACAAGGGTCTTTAAGACGGAGCCCTAAAGTATAAGAACCAGGTATGAAAGATTCAGCTCTGTTCTTCCAGCCCGTTCTGTGGACATGGTAAATGCATGCTGGACTCGGAGCCGGTTAATTCAATCTCCCACTTGGTCGGGTGCTTATGACGGATATGCTGATAATTACATCATCTCTCATGTGACAACAGGGCATGTGTGTTCTGCTTAAAGGGCCAGCTGCCCTAATGGCCATGAAATATGAATGGCCAAGGTCACGGGGGCCTTTGCGTACACTTAGCATCAGCCACCAAGGTCAAATACAAAGGTCAGAGTGGGATGGCTTCTTCTGCGGAGCACAGCAGAGCAATCCGCGTTCACACATCCCGCTGGCAGTGATTTATGACGGCAGATAAGGGTACAGATGGGAAGAAAATGCTCTCTTTTTCTAATCCTGTCAGCCTCCGTAAATTCAGCAGAGCTCGTATCAATCACTGTGTCACACTGGATCGCTACTGTATGCCTTCAGCATAGATTAAAGGGCTTTGTCTCTGTCTCCCCGCTTGCTAGACACAACTTCTATTGTCTCTCCTTATTTCCCTGGAATGGGCATTTCCCGTGCCAATATGCTGCTTCTCACTCGAGTGACCTCAATGCCAACTATCATAACGAAGGTGGACAACGTACAAGTCTGCCAAATGTAGTCGAAAATGTACACGGCATATATTTTACCCCCAATGCGGGGGTATCAGCCCCAATATACTATGCACAATAATATGTGTAAAAAAACGAACACTTGGTTTATCTTATGCCTATTATTTCGCCCACTGACAGTATTGTAATTGTTTCTTGCAGCATTGTTCAAAAGCACAGCAGTAGAAGAGTGAGATATGAGGCTAAGTGATGCATTAGTTGAGAAATTGGTATGTTAAATAAATATGTTGCGGACCTGAATCCCAATTGAGGCATCATTATTGCACCTCAGAGAGAAAGTTACTTAATCGGAACCACCTCAGCAAACAGCCAGACCCCGTCCAAATCTGGAACATGGACCGAAATAAAAATAGTTTTTCCGGGTTTTACTCTGTGTAGCTTTCCGGCTAACTGCTTTGTGGAACAGGCCCTAGCTCCCAAACCATCATGCTACACCACCACCCTGCTGCCAATCACCAGTGACACTCCAGCGTGTACATCTTAAGACTGGAGCTGGCAGGACTTAATTTGTGTTCAGGCATCAGCTCAGCATCAAGCCTGCATTTTCATGAGTGGAGACCCTCGGAGTGAATGCCATGTTGCCTTGAGTGTTCTGACACATTCCCATGTTTCATTGATCTTTCACATCCATCAATACAGTAAACTTGTCAAGCGAAACAGGAACCATACACGCACCCTAGACCAAGCTGGAACCAAGCAAGAGTTAGGTACAGTACGTGCCTGAATGATGTTGATAAGTCATTACAATTGTACAACTGGGTTTAAAATATTGTATTCTTGCTGCTTCGAGGGCAAACCGTACCACTAGTAGTGATTATATTTGCATTGTATTGTGCTATTGCATTGTACGCACCTACAACCTCCACCCATTCAAAACCTTAAAAAGGGAAATAACAAAACATTTGCGGACGGAATCTTTTCAGATACTGCGCAGAAATGGGTGCCGACTTAGCAAAAAATGTTTTTCATACAAATGCCAGAACGGAAACAAGGCCCAGGCCAAACATTTCAACTTATTCCACAAAAGAAATATTGTTCTAATAACAACACTAGTGTTTCCGTTGTGCATGTATTTCCTGTTTCTCCACATAAAGATCACAACCAGATAAAAAGCACCACTATTGTCACTCATATTGGCTCACACATTTTTTCTTTCTTTTCATTTAGTTATTTAAGTATATATATATATATATATATATATATATATATATATATATATATATATATATAATGAGTTAGCCCCCGATGCACAGGGTGCACAGTGCTCTTGTCTTGTATTTTTATTGACAAATCCCGCCAAAGGATATGACCTGGTGGACCTATGACATTTGAAACAGCTGACTGTCATTTCCAAATACTTCTGCTGATTTATGCAGAACCCATTGAACGGTTACTGGATATTGCAATTAAATGTAGGTTTAAAAAAACGGATGAAATAAATTCAGGAATTGTGAATTTTACCTCAAATCTGTTCGATTTTTAAACAAGCATTTGATTAGTGCAGAGGAAAAACAAAGTGATACAACTGTCCTAATACTTTTGCATATATATTGCACATTCCTCAAGCACGACAAACTCATTTGTAGTTTTGTGCATTTTTGTAAAGTACCATAAATGATATAACTGTATAATGGTTTGCAGATGTATACATGTAAATGCCATCTTGTGGTGTCGTACTACAATGACGTGGGCAACACGTCGGCACAAAGAACATTCCGGCAGAAGCTGGAACACTGTATGGAACTCTCCACACAATAAAGAGTCCATTTGTGTCTGGCCAGTCTCTGTTTGAAGCCATGTGGATCCAGTGCACCACAGCACAACAATAATAAATCAAAGTTAATTAGGAAATCCGAACAGCATATGACCTTGCTCACATTTTATAAAGCCAATTTGTCTTTCAAAGAATGCTACATTTGGATGAACATTTTGGATTCAGTTTGTGGAAAAAAGAGGAAAATAAATCTAGAGTTTCAAGTATGAATTTTGTTTAAAAAAATAAATATTCAGAAAACATATCAAGAATGAGAAGTGAATTATCCCATGCATGTGGATTTGATTGTACACTCAGTTAACACTTCATTAGGTATTTCTGAAACTTATTTTTTTACTTTTGCTGCTGTAGCCTATCCACTTTTGATGCATTGTGTCTTTAGAGATGCTCTTCTGCACACCACTACTGTAATGCGTGGTTATTTACGTTACTGTCACCTACCAGTCTGGCTCTTCTCTTCTGACCTCTCTCATTAACAACACATTTTTTCTTCAGAACTGCTGCTCACTGGATGTTTTTTTGTTTTCTGCACCATTCTCTGCAAACCCTAGATCAGCAGATCAGCAGTTTCTGAGATATTCAAACCAACCTGTCTGGCACCAACAATCATTCCACGGTCAAAGTCACTTATATCACATTTATTCCCCAATCTGACATTTGGACCAAACTATAGCTGAACCTCTTGATCCAGTCCGTGTGCTTTTATGCATTGAGTTGCTACCACATGTTTGGCTGATGAAACAAGCTGGTGTGCAGGTCTACCTAATAAATTGCTCACTGAGTGTATATACTGTAAATTATTGTATTTAATTTCTATCAATGAGAATTTTTAAATTTGATTTAAAACTATATTAAATATCCTTGACATTAAATGTCCAGGTTAATAATTGAGATAAATCACTGTATTTGTTAAAACAGCCAAACAGCCACACACACACGCACACACATTCATTCCGGCAGGTGTATCACTGCCGTTCACTCCCAGGAGAGGGGATTCTGCCAATAACACTTAAAAGACAGAGCAGGAAAAGTAAGTGTTTTCATTACAGCTCATCAGTCATGTCATTTCTGGCAGCACTTGTGATTACAGATCAAGGCAGCGACTAAATAGACATTCTTCACATGAGTTATTAAAGCTCACACCTTTCAGACCCTGTGGATTTTCTGGGCTAGCACAAACTGTTCTGCCATTGGTGCTAAATCTTAGCACATGTCAAAGACAATGGACCAATAAAATGACTCCAATCTACGATCCATCTGTCTAAAATTAAACCTGTTTTGAGAAGAGTGGGGTCAGACAGGCTGACGGGATTTAACCAAGCCATTTAACGGAGCCATTAATATTTGAGAGAGAGAGAGAGAGAGAGAGAGAGACAGAGAGAGAGAGAGAGACAGGGGGAGAGACAGGGAGAAAGATGGTTATGCAAGGTATAGTGTGTGTCCATATGTCTCGATGTGTTTCCACCCGTAACTTATACACTCTTAGAAGAGATGTGTCATTCCTTCTACACATATGCTGTGTCAAGAGTGCTTTGACACAGGTTGTGTTAATTCTGCACACTTTTGACATACAATGTGCAGAATATAAAAAGAAAAAATGGCAGTTCAATTGCGCAATTGCCACAGTCGTTGAATGCATTCCAATGAATAGCTTACACATTTATTGTGTCAAATTCAACATGGGTTGTCCATCTAAATTGTGTTAAAATTCTACACAACTTGTGTCAAAAATGGCACATCTTTATAGTGTACTGACTAAATGTGTTAACCTAACAATCACTGCTTCAAAAAAAAAACATTCACAAAGGCAATGTCAATAGAGAGCAGGAAACCTATAAGTAATAATAATAATAACAATAATAATAATTTGAACATGACCAGGAGATTTACAGTATATGCTGGTGCTTAAATGTCCTTTATTAATTCTTGCAATGCTGCTTTCTATATACTGGTAAACAATGCCAAGCTCCCATATTAACCCAAGCCAGGGGGAACCTAGAATTGTTAGTTATATGTATTAAAAATAGATTTATCCTCACTCACCAAATGATTTCACAGCTGGTTGCTACCTGCAATCAAATGCTTATTTCTGCTGGGGTCAAGGGTCAGTGCTGTTGCCTTAACCGCAAACTGCACCCAGTTGCCCTGGCTACATTAATGCTGGAAGAGCTGAGAGCAGACTAGCTGCACGCAGTGGAGGGTCATGAAGGATGAGGGGGAACTCAGGGCCAGGGGTGAAGACTCAGAGGTGAGAGGGGCTCACCCAATCTTAGTTAGCTAGCTGCTGACTTATGACTAATATTTAGTCATAATTTCTTTCTCTATGTAGTTAGCTGGAGTGGATTTATAACCATTGCAAGCGCACAGTTGCAGTTCATGTCAGCAGTTAACAGATAGCTGCTGAAGAGTGCCCTGCTGTAGAAGGCTGCGTTCCTGTCACCCAACCCCAATCACTGCAGCTTACCCCAGACCAACTTCTGCCCCTGCCCTTTTACCCTAGCTATGCCCCCCCCCCCACCCCCCCCCCACCCCCCCCTTACGAAGCGCTCTTCCTTCAAACTGATGTTTTATCCATCATGCTTTACCCATGTATTCATTTTATCCCTGTTTTTGTCCGTAAAACAGGGTACTGTTTTATCCATGCCATTAGACAAGATAGCATGTGACTCAGTCCAACTGGGCAATTGGGGGGGGGGGGGGGGGGGGAGCAATGCAGGGTTAAGGGCCTTGCTCAAGGGCTCAACAGCTGTGTGGATCTTATTGTGGCTACACTGGGGATCAAACCCCTGACCTTGCGGGTCTCAGTCATGTACTTTAACCACTGCAGGCCGCCCTTGATCTTTTCTTCCCCTGACCAAAAAATTATGTGTTCAAAAACCACATGTGAATACCAACATGTGAAGTGTACACATGTCAACTATAAAAATAATTTCACTTGAGAGCAGAAAAGAGTAACCTATGCTGTTTGGTTTTTGCATGTTCACATTTCAAAGTTAGTAACGTAAACATTTGAACATACAAATTACTCAATATGACCTATTTTCTTTTGGGGCGACATGGCTCAGGCAGTAAGAGCAGTTGTGTGGCAGTTGGAGGGTTGCCGGTTCGATCCCCTGCCCGGGCTGTGTCAAAGTGTCCCTGAGCAAGACACCTAACCCCCAAATGCTCCTGACAAACTGGTTGGCGCCTTGCATGGCAGCCAATCGCCGTCAGTGTGTGTATGAATGGGTGAATGAGAAGCATCAATTGTACAGTGCTTTGGATAAAGGCGCTATATAAATGCCAACCATTTTCATATTTGCACCTTTTCATTCACATGTAAAAAAATACAATCACGTGCATGAGAAAATGTCAATTTCCACATGTTAAATTGTGATTTTCACATGAGAAATGACAAATTTCACATGACTTTTTCATGAGGGACATATTTTTACCTCGGTCTCCCACACTATGGACTATGATATGCTAATACGGAAAGCATAACTTTTTATGGAAAGTTTAATCTCTCTTTTTCTGTGATGTGACCTAGTTATTGGCATGAGAGAATCTATTTTCAAATGATATATTTACACGTTTCCAGTTGCTGAACGCCACACCTCTCCCGAGCTCCCAGTTGATGTACGAGCTCTCCGCCTGCAAAGCACAGGATTTGTTCCGGAAGGGCCGCAGGAAGTCTCTGGAGGCGTGTCTGTGATGAACGTCCCTCGTTGCGATTCGCTGCCTCATTGTCTTCTGAACCCGGCGAGGGGGCGCAGCCGCACTGCCACGGAAGCTTCCGGCAAATCTGACTGACCTAGAACACGGACACGCATCTGGGCGTACAAGGCTACAGTGATCTCAACAGGTCAGATCGTAACAGTACAGACCGCAGGCAGCGTACTGGACCCTGGCACTCCTCAAGGGCTTAATTATTGAATGGAAAAATTGTAACCGAATGCGTCTTGGAAACTGCACTATTTTCCCCTGTGAAAACGAGCCAGCCGCATTCAGAAAGCAAATGCATATTAGATACCGAGCCAATCAGGAAGGATCGCGAAAGAATGTGTCTGCTCTGAAAAATAACAACAACAAAAACATATTATATAAAAATTCCTGTGAGCATAGTTTTTAGGGAATTAAATATGGCAGTCGCAGGAGGAAGACTTAATCATGAAAAAAAGTGAATGCTAGTTGTTTTTCTAAAAATACGGTTTACAGTGGCAGGTGTGAAAGATCATTCAGCTGGCATTGCGATATAAAATGGTTGTGTTGTGTCTTGTGGAGAAGGAGGTGAGACTGGGCAGTCCCTCAGCCTGGGCTGTGTGCTCAGAGAGTCTGCGGTTCCTCCGTCCCACAGCGGTCGCACACGAGCCCCCGTTTCTGTTCAACGTCCGTTTAGGCCAGTGACTCGTGGGGATGCGTCTGGCACAGTGGGGATGCACAGTGCTCTCCCAGTTTCACCTCCCCTGTGTGGTTTACACAGCATTCTCCCAGTGTCACGTCCCCTGTGTGGTTTACACAGCATTCTCCCAGCGTCACCTCCCCTGTGTGGTTTACACAGCGTTCTCCCAGTGTCACCTCCCCTGTGTGGTTTACACAGCATTCTCCCAGTGTCACCTCCCCTGTGTCGTTTACACAGCTCTCTCCCAGCGTCACCTCCCCTGTGTGGTTTACACAGCGCTCTCCCAGCGTCACCTCCCCTGTGTCGTTTACACAGCGCTCTCCCAGTGTCACCTCCCCTGTGTGGTTTACACAGCTCTCTCCCAGCGTCACCTCCCCTGTGTCGTTTACACAAAGCTCTCCCAGTGTCACCTCCCCTGTGTCGTTTACACAGCGCTCTCCCGAGACCCAGGCCCTCTCGGTGGGTCACGTGACTCCCACGGTCTGGTGACAGAGCACTCGTTTGATCAACAGGGATGCCCTACTTCGATTTTCCATCCCTTCCTATTTGGAAACACACGCGCTCGGAGGGGAGGTTGTTAATGGTGCTGGCAGGGGCACTCCCCAGTGAACAGTGTGTGTGTGTGTGTGCTGCGTCCGGCATGTGCACATGAGTATGTGTGTGTATGTATTTTTGTGGAGGTGCCCCTCTGTTTGCATGCCGTAGACATTCACCTGTGTGTGCATTTGTGCATTCGTTTGTATGCTTCTCTCTGTGTGTGTGTGCCTATGTTTTCACATGTGCATGCAAACTGCTCTCTGTCTGCATGCATATGCGCATATGTCTGTGCTTGCATATGTGTATATGTGTGCCTGGATTTGCGTGTGGACATTGCAGTGTGCATTAGTTAAACATAATATGTTTGTGCGTATGAGTTTTGATTCTTCTGTCTGTGTTTAGTTCCTCCTCCACCTTCTGAAGCAGCTCTTCGAGAGACGTGAGTCAACACCACTGCAACGTCATTGCTAAGGCTCTCAGTGGAGTAGTCTTAATCAAAGAAAATAGAGAGTAATAGAGAAATGGAGAGAGAGAAAGAGATAGAGAGAGCGAGAGAGAGAGGGAGAGAGAGAGGTAGGCTTGTGCTGTCCTTGGTGATCTTTCCTTGTGAAGTCTGGGAGAGCTGAAAGTGTGCTATGGTCTTCAGAGGCTGCAGTAATCGAATAAGGCTTTTATCACTGGGATCTGTTTTTCTTCCGTCTGTTTTCCTCTCCTTTAATAGACCGGTTAAGGGGTCGTGTTACTCAGATTTCAGTGTATTCATTGACGTTTTATAAACATTTTCACTGCGGTCACACTTGAATAACATATTTAGCAGTAAGGGATAGTCGAGCAGGGAGAGGTATCTGATTTTATTTTCATTTTAAACAGATTAAGTTGCTTGTGAACATTAGTAGCCTATAATGATCATTTCCTTTGAATTAAAGTGAAGACATATTGACCCTAATTACAGCCTTTTTTACAGGAACTGTCAATTACCCCATGTCAAAAGCGCTTTATTCAAAGCGCAGATCTCTTACTGAAGGACTGCTCCACTTTCAGTGAAAGCCAAGTAGCCCTGTCTCCAGCCAGTTGTTATATAAACTTAATGGATAACTGTGTAATCCGCAGTGGGTCTTATAAATTTATAGTTACTGACTGCTTAGGGAATATTTATGCAATTATGTATTATAAACCTTGCACATGTTTAAAATGTATTTTAAAACATAGCATGCAATATTGCCAAGTGAATTCCTCATTTAACATCTACATTTTATTACCCACTACAGTAATATACTCACACACTATTTATTTGCATAAGGGGTAAAAGCAATATATTTTCAGTTCTAAAGAATTGCGTGTGCTGTCAAAGAAAGGATTTCATTGCATCCACACGCAAGGGTGTTATTTGTAACCATGGCAAAATCAACAACGTATACTTCCACAAAATATCTGCCCATTCATACTCCGGTCTAAACCGGCTGTGGAAACATGGGCTTCCTTCTTTGGGAATCTGTGGGAATGTGTACTCTTTGGGAATATGTGGGACTGCGGAGTCTTTGGGAATATGTGGGACTGTGGAGTCTTTGGGAATCTGTGAATATAGTATGTGGGCTGTTGTTTGAGAATATGTGGATTTGTGAGCTCAGATCTCAGGGAATCTTGGGGACTGTAGACTCTTTGGGAATCTGTGAATATGTGGGCTGTTATTTGAGAACATGTGGATATTTCAGCTCAGATCTTTGGGAATCTGGGGGAATGTAGACTTGTCTTTTGGAAGCTGTGGATATACTGTATATGCTGTTTCTTGAGAATATGTAGAGACATGACTGTATTCTTTGGGGAGTTTTTGGAAATCTGAGTCCTCCTCTTTGGGAATATGTGGGGATGTGGGAGCTTTGCTCAGTGAAAATCTGTGGAAATGTTTAACTGCTTTTCTGATTTGAATCTGCAAGATTCTGGACTAGCACATAGTATATGCAAATGAGGTATCTGCATGTACTACAGTGGTTATGTAAGCAAGAGTCAGCCATAACCACAACATAGGTTTACTAGTGGCAGAACATAAAATTGACAATTTTGTTTTATAATATTTCAGCTGATCCTCATCTTGCCTTGACGGTCCACTAGCAGAGGACCATAGCACCATTTTTATAAATGCTGGGGAGACATATCTGTGGCAACAGTGGGCCACAAGTAGGCAACCAGAGGGGCATTGTGTGCTTCCTCGCTGTGGGGGACTTCTATGGTGGAGGACTGGAAGTGTGAAGAATGCTATACCCTCTTCAACATGGCCCACCCCTAAACATTACATTACATGATGGCCATTCAGCAGACATCCTTATCTAGAGCAACGTACGTTGACTTTTTTATATACTACGCATTTATACAGCTGGACACATACTGAAGCAGTGCAGGTTAAGCACCTCACTGAAGGGTTAAGGGCCAGTTCCTTAGCCATTATACTGCACTGCCGCCCAAACAGTGATCAATTGGAAAATTTTGTCCAGCACAGAAAGATTATGTTTTCCCAGAGAATACTTATCCACTGAAGGTCTGATCAATAATACATTAAATGTGTTTTATAAGCAATCCATAGGTAGCTTGTACCAAATATCATTTTCAATCTCATTTTATAGTGAACATGGCTGCTTGCAAATAGAGAAATCTGATAAGCCCAACACACATACACACACACATTGTAAGCACTTACATTCACACACATACATAGTCACACAGACACACAAACACATACATGTACACACTCTCACACACACACACACACACACACACACACACAGCTAAGCACAGGCTCACACACAGGCGCGCATTTTTCATAAAAGCCGGCGAATCCTTTAGCGGCGAAACCCCCGCGTAAATGAATGATTTTCGCGTCCCTTCCCCTCCCATCGATTACTCCATCCCGACGGCAGCGCGGACGTCGCGGCTCCTGACAGGGCTCATATTTCAGTCTGAGAGGACTCCACTCCGAGCGCCGCCCGCTCTCCGGCGGTTAACGCCACGGCAACGCTCCGCCGCCGCGCCTCTCGCAAACAGTTTGACTAATACATTCCTATTGATTAGGATGAAGAGAGCGCCGCGCGCCGTCTCCGGGCTCGGCTGTGATTACACACGGCAGGCTCCGCGGCTGCTCCCGCGCTTCTCCTTCCCCTCTGAGAACAGAGAGGGAGAGAGAGAGAGAGAGAGAGAGAGAGAGAGAGAGGGGTGAATTAGACAAAGCAGGCCTATTCACCACCCGCACGATTCACCGAGATCTATGAGCTCGGCGAATATTAAAAGATATGTGTTGTTTTCGAACAGCAATGTATGACACTCCGGTCTGGCAGGGAGCCTGGTTTCCACTGAAAGGATTGTCAGCCTGGGAAAAATAAATTTCCCTCCTAACCAGACAAAAGTCAATGTTTTCCTGCTTTTTCTTCAGTCACGCTGATGCGGCCCGGCAATTTTCAACGTCTCGACGCTTAATCTATCTGTGAATAATCCGGTGAAACAACATCGATCATAAATCCGTCTGGAGGGATGGAGGAACGGTTCTTGGCTCAGATTCCTCGACTCCACAAGTGAGGACTTCATTCCGTTATCGCTCTCTATCTGCCTCTCTCTCTCTACCTCTCTCTCCCTCTGTTTGACTCTCTCTTTCTTCCTTCTCCTCTGGGAATTCCCACTAAAGTTAATGCATTCCCCTGGAAGGTGAAGCACAGTCTTGGGAGTGGTGAGACCTGTGGATCAGCAGTAAGTGCTCAGTCACTGGGCTGCCACATTAAAGGAATCAGACCAAGCGCACGCAGAGACCCAAAGGGACCCTTTGTCATGGAACGACACAAAGACGCTTTATTCAAAACAAAGATGCTCATATGTTTAATAATGTAAGGTTTAGGAACCTATACAATGATACAATCTTATAGGCTACAATCTAAAATAAATATAAGTAAATGATAATACTAGCTGGTGTGTGAAGGCAATGATATTTTAATATTCTGTATGGCCAGTACTCTCATACTGTGTTTTTCTAAATATATTCACACATGACTTTGTGTACTGTAGCCATACATAATTCAGTTGGTTTGTACATGTACATTATTTTTGTACATTATTTTTGAGCATATGCACCTCAATGTGTGTTTGTATGTGTGTGTTTACCCTTGCAGGGCAGCGAGATACACCATAGTGTGTTCTGTCAGTTTTCTTTCCCAAGCTGCGCTACCTGCATGTGGAACCAGCTGTGCCTGGACTCAACAGGGGGGAAGCACTTGGCTGCTACACCTCAGACATACCTTCACAGCAGCACAACAGTCAGCATCTTTGTGCTGTCTCAGCTCGTGAGTCTGTGAGGCATCACGTTAATCACAACGCTAGTGAGCACAGGCTACTTCAATAAAAAAGTATATACATGACAGTGCTCTTTGAAACATCAGAATTTAAGATGCTCAATAAGTGCAAATGTATTAAACCAGAACAAACTTGGATTGCCACAGCAAAATATGAAAAGCCATGGACATTTCATTCCAACTATGGGAAAGACACACTGTAGTGCTTCTTATTTTTGTTATATATACCGTGCAATAAGCAAACTCATCTTGATCATGGTTGCTCTGCTTTCTTCATACAATAGTCAAGTTAGCCTATATGCCCATTCTACAGAAAATATTATTTAACAGTATTATTTAAGATATTCATCTAAATGACTTGTGGTCATGTCTTTGGTGGGCTCATGTTTTTTTTCTGATATGCAATGATTTCTGGGAAATATGTCAGTATATGTTGTTTTCCAGTGTTAAGTGTCTATTTTTTATCATGTGATAATACAAATCAAATACACATGGACACAGACAAGCACATATAAGCGTATACACATGCAGACAATAACAGAGTCACAACATAAAAAGAACAGCATATTCACTGACACACATATTAAAGAATAATGTGTTAATGGTTTACACTATATTTGCTAATAGTTTATTAACCACTTCATAAGAAAACTGTATTCTAAAGAGTTATCCTTTTGTTTGACATGACTCCCAGAACAGAAGCTTTCTTGATACAGTCAGGGGATGTCCATTCAGACTGAACTCTTGAAATAACCAACATTTTACAAATGATGTCTATACCATGTTCAAAAATGAAAATCAATATGTTTAATTAGTCTAGTTTAGTCTGGTTTGCCATTGTAAGATGATAACATTTTTGTTACCTTTTGCTGCTCTACCTTTCCTACAGGAAACTCATACAAGCTGATCTCCAACAGAGTGCTTTGCACATATTTCAAAGCAGCCCCATCTTTGCAAAACAAAGGCATGAGTGGGACTGCCAGGCCAATTGTCTGATTACTTAACAAAGTAGCACTGAAAACAAACAGGAGGTATTACTTATACTGTACATAACTAATATTTGTTACCACAACATCCATCCATCCATCCATTATCTGAACCCGCTTATCCTGAACAGGGTCGCAGGGGAGCTGGAGCCTATTCCAGCATACATTGGGCGAAAGGCAGGAATACACCCTGGACAGGTCGCCAGTCCATCACAGGGCGCGCACACACACACCATTTATTCACACACTCATACCTACGGGCAATTTAGACTCTCCAAACAGCCTAACCTGCATGTCTTTGGACTGTGGGAGGAAACCGGAGTACCCGGAGGAAACCCACACAGACACGGGGAGAACATGCAAACTCCGCACAGAGAGGCCCCGGCCGACGGGGATTCGAACCCAGGACCTCCTTGCTGTGAGGCGGCAGTGCTACCCACTGCACCATCCGTGCCACCTGTTACCACAACACTGGATGGGAATTCTGCTTCTAAGCTGTGTTAGCATGTATTTTTACGCTGTGATTTAACAACCTTCTTTCAGGACCTCTGTCGTCTAGGTGGTCGACCAGCTCATACCCAGCTAGACCAGCTTCATGACCAGCTTGAAAATGAAGGCATTTCTGGATTTTACAGCAGGGAAAGGCAATGCAGTTATGTTTGGCAGTATGGCTCTGTGCTGGAAGTCCTCCAGCCCATCCATGCAAGCATGCAGGGATAAGGCAGGGAGTCTCAGCGGCAAATGCGTCAGTGGGATACACACATCCAGCAGCAATAAGGATTATAATAATAAGGATTATTATTAACCTTCATATAAACAGAGTTAGTTGTCTGCATGCATTTGGATGTGGTAGGAAACCATGGCACCCATAAAGGAGGAGCTGGGGCAGAGGAGGGGGTTTAGACTGGCAGTGTGCAGTGGGCATGTATGCAGGAGGAAGCAGTGACAATCCAGTGAACGGCAACATTCACAAATCAGCTGAGCTATCAGTTTATTCAGGGCTTGACTCTTGTGGCCTGCCTGATCTAAGCTCAATGCTCTATTTTTTGTCACTCAATATCTGGTGTTTGTTGTTACATTGTTTTTTAAGTCTGGTTTATATTACTTGGCTTAACTGGCCACGTAGTCTCTGTCAGAGCCTCATCATCTGACATAAACTTCACAAATCTTCAAACCAATAAAATTGTGACCATTCCATGTTATGTTTTGGATTATGCCCTTCAGCCCGTCAGCCACACAACTGACCAAACAAGGACATATAAAAGAGTGAGCGTGAACTCCATGATAAGCAGAACTTCACGTGCTTCATGGACGATTTCCACGAGCAAGCACCCACAAACGTGTTGACAAAAAGAGCTAAAAGGAGACTGGAGACACATCTGATAAAAGTGATTTGCGGGATTAAAAAAAGGCAAAGAGCATGTTCTTGGCACAGCTACTGAGGAGGCGGCAGTAAAAAACCCAGGGGAGTCAGGCTCTCTTCCTGCTGATGCATCCTCTCCTCTGGACGGGGCTAAGGTTAGGCGGGAGGAATGGTGTGGGAGCTGGAGAGGAGGAGGAGGGCTTCAGCGCTCTCTTCTCTGTGTTTCTTGGCATGCTGTGGCCCAAAAAATGCTCAGCTCATCCGCTGCCATCGTCCCTGAGGAACTGATGTTCCCACCATCCGAAAGAGCTCTGAGAGGGCCAGAGAGAGAGAGCCAGAGTGAATAAGAAAACTGCATAATATACTTATATAAACTACATATATCAATATGTTTCAATAGTTTTTATTGCAGAGACTGATTGTATCTTGGGGTCACCAAGTCTCAAAAAGAATGATAAAATGGCACCTCTATACAACAAACTATTTAGAAGGGTAGCACAAAGACAGCCTTTACTGAGCACAATAAACAAAACCAAGAATCTAAAGACTGGAACAGAGTGCTATGGTCAGATGAAACCAAAATAGAATGTTTTTGCCATAAACACCATAAATGTGTTTGCTGTCAGTGGTCCAGGGGCACTATTTAAGATCAATGGCACGATGAATTCAATGAAGTACCAGGTTGTCTCTGCTAGGAGGCTGAGACTTGGTCATAGGTCGATTGTCCAGCGGATTGTCCAGCAATGACTCCAAACATACATCAAATTCCACACAGAAATGATGAAGTGAAAACAACATCTACAATCTGCAATGGTAATCTCCTGACTAAGTCCCATCAAAAACCTATGGTCTGAATGGAAGAGGGGGGTCCATGAAAGCAAACCCAAGGACGTCAATGATACTGAAAAAATCTGCATGGAGCAATGGTCAAAAATCTGTTCAAAATGCTTTATAATATTATAGGAAAGGACTTGTGGCTGTCATTTTTGCCAGGGGTGTTTGCACAAAGTATTTAACCAGAGGTGGCATAAATATTTTTTATATATTTGGTTGATTCCATTGATAAACCACACTACACATGTTGGACCATTAAGCTTATATATCAATATTTTAGTTTACAGTATTATCAAGGGTGCCAATATGTCTGGAGCCCACTGTATACGTATATAAGTCCCGTGAAGCATCAAACATGAGTGCCATCTTAAAATAAATGTGCTTATGACAAAAGTGGCTCAAATGTCATAAATCAAGCACTTGTTGCCTCTCCTGGTTCTGGTGGCTGCACATGACTCCAAACAAGTCAGTGATAAAAAATCCCAGGAAAAATGAAGCCCGTTCAGCCTGGCACCAAGATCATCCATCACCCGCCGCACACTCTTACATTATTAGTTCAAGCGGAGCTTCGCTCTTCCGTTTTGTGGGCTTTGTATAAAATGAAAAGAAGGAGGGGAAGAAGAGGGAGACCTGCGACATTTTAACTTTTGGGTTTGTGTGGAAAAGATGGGGGGAGAGGTCAGGCAGGCCTACTAAGGCAATGACACTCGGTCAGAGCTCTATAGCCTGCTTCTCTTTGCCTTTCTACACTGCTACTATGACACTGGACGCTAGGAACTCACCTTTATGATGATACGATAAGATTAGGACAAGACTAAGACAAAGTTTGCACGGTTTGCTTTTCTTTAGTCCCACAAGCTATTCCAGTGAGGATGCTTAGCTGGGATGTCTAATCTTAAAAAGTATAGTTGTGAAGGACTATGGCTGCCAAGGGTTTGGTAATTCCTTTACCCCTAAAGGCATCTATACTGTAGGCAAAACTTTGAAGCACATGGATGAAGTTTAGTTATCTTATAGTTTAATGTGTGCCTGATTGCCATATTCCATCCACATGTGTTTAGATCTATTTAGAAAGTCTCAGAGTCTTCTTTATTTCTTGCCTATAAGCATTAAGCACATTGTTTGTTGCACAACAGCAGTTTCTAGTTGAGCTGTTAATTGTGGTAATATATGTTTGCTTTTTTATTTTTCTATTTTCAAATAGAAAATAGTAATAAAATATATAGACTTGATTGCAAACAAGCAAGAAAATAAACAGCTGTTAATTTTGTGTGAAAAATGAATCTTTTCTTCTGCATATGCATTACAGTGTCGAGTGGAACGACAGTTGGACCTGTCCCTCCCTGCTAATGAGCAATGCTATTTTCTGCGCTTTGTCGAACGTCATGCACACCAGATTGGATTTCCCCACCCCAGAAGGTTCTTCTGCTGGGTGTAATTGGTCTGCCCTCCCTGGAATATTTGTTCAGAGGATTGAGAAAAAAGACCACGCAACTGAGAGTAAAAAAAAAAAACATTCAGCACACATGGATTCTCATCCTCAAAATGACCCTGAAATCTTCAAACAAGGACTGTCCTCTAAAAATAACCATTATTTTCACCATTTCCTTTCTTCGCCCCCTGAAATGATAACTATTAGCATACATGTTTAAAGTTTCATAAGCCATTATCAACAAGCGGATGAAGTAAATCACTTTTAAATGGTCTGTTGTACAGGGAGACTGCCTAACGCAGAATGACAGTACTTGTTTCGCAATCGGATGTGGCTCACTGCTACAATACAACAATTATATTCTGAAAGTGTGATGTGAGTGGAGATGCCATTTATTTCATTTTTGCTATCGAGTTCCACACAGTCAAACAATACTTAACAATACTTGAATGTTTCAACCTGGGCACAGGTCTACGTGTTATACCAGTTTTCTGTTTGTTTTCATTAGTGTACATGTTCTTTTTATACACATAACTTACTGACTTGTTTCATTGATAGCATTTTTTATTAACTGCAGTCCCACATATAAGGAATGTGATAGGAAGTGGGGGAACTCTGTAATGAAATCATAACTTAGGGGGATTTCAGCCTCTACAAACTGGCCTGAAACTTGTTTTTACCCACCATTGTCTCCTGCTCTTCCCCCTCAAGTGCTATGTGATGCCAGTTTTTCAGTTTTGTGCTCAGCTCCGCAGCTTGGTTTGAGTCATCTGGCATCTCCTTGTGTAGTGAAGGATGAAGGATGGAAAATCACACATCATAAACGACACACCCATTGGTGGGCAGAAACCTGAGGAGGGGACAAAGACCAGGCCTAGGCGATCCTTATGCAGCTGGCCTGCTGTATGCCTCTATCAGCCTTCACCCCCAAATCTCCACTGGGAGCTGCGCTTCGCTCAGCCCTCACCCCCCACCCCACGGATGACCATTTCATCGAAAACAGAGCAGTTGAAACAATTCGACGGCTCTCCGCCCTCGCCTGGGCCGGAGGAGGTGGGGGTTGGGGGGCAGCTGGCGGGTCCGAGGCGAGGAAAGGCGTGCCGTGCGATTGGCTCGTCAGGCCTGACACCAGCGCTTTAGCAAACAAAAGGCCGATGAGGCTTAAGGCGGCCCTGGAATGTCAAAGGGTTCACATTTCACATGCAGATGTGTGACCCCCCTGACCTTTCGCGGGAAGGTGCGCTTCAGTGCAGAAAAGGAAGTGGGCGAAGGGGGTAGGGGAGAGTGCTTTTGAGGCGAAGATGTGGGGGGGGTGGGGGGTGGAGAAAACTGCCTTTTTTTTAGAAGGCAGCTTCACTTTGGCATTTGGAGGAGAGATGGCTAAGGCACTCCCTTCATTTTGGTGTATTTTACTCAGTGGGAATGCAGCCAAGGATAATCCACAGGTGGGATAATGGCCCTCTTAGCCTAGTGTTAGTAGAGGACATTTTGGCAGTGCTTTTTTTTTTTCTAGAACTCTAGTGCTTTCAATTACCAGTAGTGATTCTTACATGAGAATGAATGTTCAGTGAAGGATGTTCAAATGTTTGTGACCTTACATTTTAAAAGGTAAAAAAATAAATTTAAAAAATCTATTTTCTGGTACTGTTTTTGGGGAGGATGGACATGAATAAAATTAATATTTTGCACTATTAGTTAAAAATCTGGAAAAGATTGAATGCTACACATGAGAACAGCATACTTAAATACACTAAAATATGGCCTACTGAGTTATAAAACAAGTTTGTAATAAGTTTATAACTGGCAAGGTTTATGTGTGTTAAGAATACATGTTTCACAACTAAAATTGGGACCATTCATATATTATAATTATAACCCTCATACAAACAGTTTATGTGTATTACATGTATTGATGATTACATGTATTCTGTATTCTTTTTTTAAGTCAGAGAGGAATGACAACCACTTTACCATTAATCTGCTGAAGCTACTCGGAGGCCATGCATGCTAGTCTGCAATGCCTCTCTGCTGATGGTGGATGTTTCTTCAATGGGATGGATTTAGAATTGAGATTAAAGAAAATAAAATAGGGGTGGGGGATACATTTTCAGAACTAATGTTTTAATGCATACGGGAAGGGAAGAATGCAGTTTGCTAAAGAGCCCAGTGTAGACTCTCAGTTCAATGCAGCCACTGAGTCTGTCTCTGTGACTGATGAAGCCTCTGTCTTGGAAGATATTAAAACATATGGCTGCTGGTCATGCTAGATTGTCCCACCATCCTTCCTGATTCTGAGCACAAACATTTATATTACATCCTATAACGCATCCCATCATGCAATGTGTGACTGCAGAGCGATGGAGTTATGATCTGTGCTAAAGAGCAGCAAATAACCTCATTTATCAGGCCCTGAACTCAGCCGAGCGTTGACTCTACGGAGACCACAAGCCGTTGGACAAGAAATAAAAAGGATCAGCAAGGATTATGACAAGTTATTTTCTCATTTGTTGGAACTACTGCATAAATACTAATATCAAAACATTGAGAATGAAACAAAAGCATGTCAAAGTATACCGGGGCGAATAAATCAGATTCAAATTGTCCACTCATAAATGTAGTGAATGAGCATGTGTTCAGGTTGTGGTTACATAGACACATGCTCATTCACTACATGATACATACAGAAGTGCAATGATTTTGTTTATTAATGTGTTCCATCTGAACATGACTGCAATTATGTTTTATAAAATGTCAAATAATGGGGGGATACAGGAGAAAAATTTAAATAACTTTGAATATGAGTATATGTGCAATGAGTATATGGCTGGACATACTAGCTCCTTGAATTACGAGAAAGAAGATGAGAGTAGGAGTGTCTAAATACAACTTTCACAATAACGGGCAATCACTACTTATCAAATAAAGTGGAGAAACTGTTAAGCATTCAGTGTGCAGCTCTAATAGGCTAATTGGCACCACAAAAAGGAATAAACAGAAGTAAATAAATAAGTGTGAGAACGTAGCTGGAATAAATGAACAAATTCATAAATACACAAACCGCAGACAGACATCTAGGTGAATAACAAAAATGGGCCCTTATGTTATTGTTCTAAGAGGCATTAGCATTCAGCATAATTAGAGGTAGACATATTGTACCATACCCATAGGGAGACCTTTGATAAACCACTAACCATACACACACACACACACACACACATACACACACATCCACAACCACCTCCACTGAAAAAAACCCTACCCATTCTCTTGGTCTCTCTCTTTGGCCTGTCAGTGCTACTGCCAGCACATCTTAATTTGCGGGAAGAAAAGAACTCAATTAAGCCTGCAGATACAGTAGACAGAGTGGACATGACTGTAATGAATGCAGTTATTAAAGTGTTTCAACTGCAAAGAGGCCTATTCAACTGCCATTATAATGGGAGCGATTTATCCCCAGTGATCGGACCGTCTTCTCTCTCTCTCTCTTTGATCTCATGGCATACTGCTGTGGTGTGTCCCATTCAGAGGAGAATCTGGGGCAATTTTAATGCTTTTCTACCTCGCCCCCTGCTCCATTTATTATTTTTATTTTTTTCTTCTCTTTTTGTCCAGGTTAAAAATAGCTGTTAATTATAAGAACAGTTAAAACATCTCCAGTGTCCCAGAAATGTGGGATGGAATGAGACTGGATGTCTACTATAAAATAGAATCAATCTCTCTCTCTCTCTCTCTCTCTCTCTCACTCTCTTGCTTGCTTTCTCTCTCTCTCTCTCTCTCTCTCTCTCTCTCTCTCTCTCTCTCTCTCACTCTCTTGCTTGCTTTCTCTCTCTCTCTCTCTCTCTCTCTCTCTCTCTCTCTCTCTCTCTCTCTCTCTCTCTCTCTCTCTCTCTCTCTCTCTTCCATCCTCATCTTCCAGCCCTCTTCTTTCTCTCTATTCAGTGATAGAAGTGATTGGGCCAGCTGCTGGATAACTGTCAAAAAGCAGATTGCAGAGTATGAATATAAATCTGGTATGCTCTTAAGGTCAGTGTCAAAAAAATAAATAAATCATACCCACATTTTTTGGATATTTTTTTTCCTCAAATTAAGGATTTGCTGCCTTAAATTGCCATTTGGAAGACTTGACTTCTTCACTCAGTTTTAATAATCAAAAACATATTTTTGTATTATTAACTTGGTCTCTCATTTGAATGAGTGATTTGATGGTACAAATAATACATTACAAAAAAAAAAGATTAGAAAAACTAAGAAATTTTTTTTACAGAAGACTCATTAGTAAGGCACTAGTTTGGCAAAACCTCCTTACTTATCCTAATTAAATGCAAGTTATATACTGTATATAGTACACACACACACACACACAAACACACACACACACACACACACACACAGACCCACTGCTGGGGGTCAGTGCCAGGGTTGATTTCCATCTTCTTACACAGTACACAGTGTTTTTGCTGTTTCCATAGTGTTTAAAGCTTTCCTTCAAATGTTGATAATGACATAATAATGTTCTGCAGGAGACAGAATGATGATAAGGAGATTTCTTTAAGCCAATTAGTGTTCCTCCCTGTTCTTATTTTTAATGCCTTGATCTGTGGACCTCTTCAAACACAGAGGTGTATTTTTCATTACAGAGTAATCAAGGCTAAAAATGCCAGGATCACAGACTGAGATGCCCCCCTGAGATCTCAGTGTTTAAACCCATAACAGCTACTCTCATTTTCTAGTCACTTAAATGTTTGTGAAACACCACAATTTGTTATCACCAATTATGTCTTTTAAGTGATCGATGCATAAGCAACACCTGGACTGAAGAACTTACTTGTGAGCCAACGACTATTTTACACCCTGCAGGCCCTACCAACTGATCATGCCCAAGTGTGATATAGACCCCCACGTTAAATAACTGACTGTCATTACCAAGATAACCAAGATGAAAATAATTAAAGGGGTCATAACCAAGCAAACAGGTGTAGAAGGGATTAGGCAAGTGGGCGTCGAGGGACAGGCAGAGGTCGAAACCGGTGAATCCAGAACACAGGGGCAGGAGTATGGCGGAGAAGGGTGCAGGAGGATGGTTCGGGGCAGAGAAGATGGTCCAGGGTGAGCGATGGCAGGATCCAGGGTAGGGCAGAGCAGCAGGCAGGTGATCTACTTCCACCAGGAAGGCTAGCAAAGGATTCAGAAGTGTTGACACGTGTGAAACATCTCTTGAGCTCTAGGACTGCCTCTTCTGCCTCAGGGGTCCAGGAGAAGCGGGAAGGGGTCCCCATAGTAAGGGCCATGACAAGAGCAGCTATGGAGCTGAAATTGCGAATGAATCACCTGTAGAAGTTTGCAAACCCAAGGAACCGTTGGACCTGCTTGATGGAGCTGGGTTGTGGTCAGCCTTAGACGGCTTGCGTTTACTTGGGCTCCATCTGGAGGTTGCCCTTGGAGATGATGAATCCCAGGAAGGAGATCTCTGTGGAACCCACACTTCTCAGGCTTGACATAGAGGTGGTTGTTGTGGAGGCGCTGAAGGACATGCTTGTGAAGAGACCTTAAGAAAATCAGGATGTTGTCTACTTGTTTAACATTTCCTGGAGGACATTGGTAATGAGGGCCTGGAAGACTGCTGGGGCATTGGACAGACAAAAGGGCATGACCAGGTACTTATAGTGGCCTGTGGGGGTGTTGAATGCTATCTTCCATTTGAAGAACAATCCTGGCCCAGCCGGAGAGATGGAAGGACAAATGTGACCAGCGGCCAGAGCCTCCTTGATTTAACCCTCCATAGCAGCTGTCTCAGAGGGAGAGGGAGAAGATTCTTCAAAAAGGAAGGCAAGCACCAGGGATTAGATTGTTGACCCAGTCGTATGGGTGATGAGCAGGAAGGAAGGAATGTGGCTCTTCGTTTCCTGAAAACCTCTCTTAAGTCTGAATACTGGGGAGGAGCTTGGGACCGGTCAGAAGGAACAGCAGAGATGGAGGGACGTGGCATGACAAATGGGTCCCCACACAATCACAGACCCGGAAGACCAATCAATGTGTGGGTTGTGCTGTGCCAGCCAGGGGTACCCCAGGGATATAGGGAATACTGGGGATTGGATAAGGTGGAACAGTAAGGTTTCTTGATGTTGGTTATTGGCACAGAGGCACAGGGGGCTAGTGAGATTTTGCTGTTACCCAGGGAACAACCATCTAGGGCAGTTACAGACACAGTCTTTAGGCCAGGGAGATCCCCGCAGCCCCAGAATCAACCAGGAGTTGCAGGGCGGGAGATGACTGCGGGGGGTAGGATCATGGAGACTGGACCCCGTCACAGTCCTCCTTTCTCTAGACAGGTTTGGGCTTTTCCTGACAGTTCAGGACAGGATGATCTGTAGTGATCTGTCGTGACCTGGATCTCCACAGTAAAGACAGCATCTATCTCTCATCCTGCGATCTCGCTCAGCCTGGGCCACAGGGAGACTCAGGAAGTGGATCCAAGTGCAGAAAACCAAAAAACAATGAATGTAGGCAAAATATGTATATATAAAATAATTTACTTAAGGGTAGCTAATGATTATTCAAATTTGAGACTCACAGGGAACAGATACAGGTTAAGTCTCCCTCTGATGGCTACTGCTCCCTGGAACTGGAATAGCTACACTCTTTGTGTATCCTGAATTAGCAATATGTTTTTTGATGTTGCATAATGCATGCCTGGTTGCCTGTCGGAGCCAGTCGGGGGAAATTGTGAGGCTTCTGATTGTATCTGTATCCTTTTTCAAGACATTATCTGTTGAATCCAAATAATGTAATCATATCTGGTTACATCCCTAATACAAAGGTCAGTGTTTATTGTTTATACTGTATGTCACATGCAGTTTGGAGAAGACAACAGTTGCCAGCTTAGCTTAAATGCCGTAGCACATGAAAATAATGCACATGAGATTTGCAACTTATTTAATTTCAAGCATTATCTGTATCAGGCGGACAAATTATTGCCAATGTCAGCTTTCAGGTCAACAATGGGTCCGACAAAAGTGAAGCTGTCATGTCTCCCTCACATTGTCGGTCTCTGAAAATAGCACTCTATTGCAAAGATTTCAATCATAAATCCACATTTAAAGAATACATCCAAAACTCATAGAATGTCCATTTCATATACATATTTGCTTGTGTTTCAAGCCATTTTGAATTCTACAAAGAAATAAAACATATATCATCAGTTTCATGCAAAAATCTTGTATCAACAGCAACCATCTGCATACAAGACAGCAGCAACAACAAAAATGATTACGATAATAAACATTTATTTAAACTGTAAAACAGCAAATAGCTAAGATTGCTACACATTTTTATCAGTAATAGTGGTCGTTGCTAAACTCGCTAAAGTTTGTTTGTGGAGATAATAGGGATATAATAATAAGCTTTTTTCCTGAACTGATGATGTGGGTTTTCAAATGAACAAAGGATCGCAAATATGTACATTTGAAAATCTTACAAGTTAAAATACAAATATAAATCAGTCTGTCGAAATTTGGAAAGCTCCCAGCCCAGTGAAACTGGCCCTGACTTCTCAACGTGGTGTGAAAGCGATGAACACAATGACCCGCCCTCGGTCATAACGAGCACAATAAACTCCTAATGAGGTAACGAGCGCATGCAAATGAGTCTGCCATTAGCCTCCTGTAATCTTCTTTGTTGGGATGACAATGCTCTGCCGGCCACAGTAAACACCCAATGGCTGAGACTGACTCAATCATTTACAATGGCAGGGATTGCTAACAGCACACACACAGGCAAGGGCTGTACTCACAGTAAAAACACTTTAAAAACATGCCATATGCACTTAAATGGACTTCATATGTAAATATAGATTGGGGAGGACTAGTGTAGAATCGTAACTTTTCTGACTAAATGATGTATTATTATTATTATTATTATTATTATTATTATTATTATTATTATTATTATTATTAGTAGTAGTAGTAGTAGTAGTAGTAGTATTTATTTATTTATTATTATTATGATTATTATTATTTTGATTATTATTATTATTATTCATGTATACTGGTACTTTCATGTACTTGCAATTTAATCTGAAAGTTCAGCTGACTATAGTAGCTACAGCCTTTGTCAGGTTACTGCATTGTGTAAAGGGCAGAGAATAATGTTCAAACAAGAACAAACCTTCTAATGATGAATGCTAAACAACAACTATCAGACGACTGGGCTGTCCGTCTCATTGCAGGCATTCTGACTATTATTAACTTCTGGAATTCAGAGCATTCAAAATGGGCAAAAGTAATCTGTGGGCTATTGGTTAAACATTCCCTGTAAAATAACACAGCTGGTGTTTAAACATTTCCCAAAGTGCCCTTGTCACCACAGCAGACATAAATCCCCCGGTTGTTTCCAAAGGACGGTCATGTAGTCCACCAATCTCTCTCTCTCTCTCTCTCTCTCTCTCTCTCTCTCTCTCTCTCTCTCTCTCTCTCTCTCTCTCTCTCTCCCTCTCTCCCTCTCTCTCTCTCTCTCTCTCTCTCTCTCTCTCTCTCTCTCCCACTTTTCCACACCATACTCCGCTCTCTTATATCCAATAGACAAAATAAGAGCATTAAAGAAGTCTCAATAAAACATGCCCCCTACTTGTTGAAAATGCAAGCCATTATGAGCAAGGTCATTTAGATCTGACACAAAATGTGGGAGATACCTGTTGCATTATGAAAGAATGTGATTAAGTGAATAAGAAAAGTATGACTAATGAAGAGTACAACAAGGTGGCAGATGACTAAAACTGAATATGCAGAATGCTCATATATGGCTATGAATATGAAGCACTAACTCAACCCACTCAAGGATTTTCATTTAGAAAAAAGTAGATTCTATTAAAATGTCTTAGCATTGATTTAAAAATAAAAGTGTTAATTTTTCCATCTTCACAAGCACAGTTTGACAAGTATTTTTGGTGACTAGTGAAAACTAGCACTTGCATGTAATTGTGGGTGTAAGCTAAAGACAAATGTTCAACTTGTCGAGGCCATTGTCGATTTAGATGGAAAAATACATGGAAAAATAATTTATCTTCTACACAGTGCTACAGGGCATCAGTCATCTGTTGTTTGTTATTACAAACTCTAAATTTGCCAAGCGAGTTGATTACGACATGACTGTCATTCTGTGGCCTTCCAAGGTCTGTTTTAGTTTACTTTCATTCCTTGTACTGCCATGAAACACAGGCATTTGTATTATGACAAAGAACGATGCATATGCATATTATTGATATAATATCAATAATCATATGGAAATTGTGGATAAGGGTTTACCATGAAAATTAATAATGCCCTTCTAAATTATTTGAGAAGATCACTTTTGTGCAATAATCTTTTTAGCACATGATGTCCTTTGCCATTTTACAGTGAGCTACACAATGTTGATTCTCAAATCTATTTAGCCTTGGACATAAAGATACAAAAAAATGTTGAGTGATGACTAATTTAGTCAGCAGGAGATTAGCTAAATAACATAGGTTGACACACAATCACAATTAACATACACCACTTGATAGCTCTTCTGTAAATCAGATTACTTTCATTCAGAATTCAGATCGCGATCAGTTCATTGTGTGTGTGTGTGTGTGTGTGTGTGTGTGTATGTGCACACATGCATGTGTGTGTGTAAATGCTGTTCCACTATTCCTAATGTACATATGTACATAGGGCTGCCCCATCAGGCCCTCTTCCAACTGACCGGCTGCAAAAACAACACAAACCATGTATCACCAGGTGGGTTGTACACAGTCATGGTGGATCAATTCCACCCATTTCCAACTTAATTGCAAAGCATCCTTGAAAAGGTAGTATATAAATTCAATTAATTCAGTCATCCGTGAACAATAATAACATTGACAGATTTATATTCTTTTTCTTAAATCATGTCGGTTTTTGGTGGGCAGGAAGGGCAAGTTATTCCACATTTCGTGGAAAACTTAGCGCAATTAGCATGAAAATCGAGCAAGCCACCACAATTAACTGATACGGGTTTTTCAAAAGCAAACCTCTTGTGGTTTCGCTGAACGCACATCAGAGAATGAGAACAAGGCTATGCAGATTGGCCATTATAATTAACAATAGCATGTCGCACCGACGTGATCTCCCCCGAAGAAATACTCACACAGAGGTGGCAAAATGCAAACAAGACTGCTAGTCATACGGCTCTTTCACACTCTCACTTAAATCTGCTGCTCGCAAGGAGTGCTAACTGCTCGTTGACCGACAATCAGTCAATTTCTTTCAATTTAATTTTCAAAGGTTTCGGCCGAAGTTCCTCGGGAACTGAAGGGCTAAATAGGTTTTCAGACCGGAAGACGTGGCCGAAGTGTGCCTCCGTAGGGCCGAGCCGGGATCGAAGTGTCGGCTTTCCCAAAAATAAAGGTGGTGATGAGGGTCACCATCCGGTTCAGCAGTAAAGGCCACCTGTTGGCTGCGACTCCTGTCTTGTCGGGCACGGCTGCGACATGCCATACCGCCATGCCAGAGCCTTCAGAAGGTCAGAGATATTTCACACGCTTGTTGTAAAAGCCGCTACCTTCGCACGGGAGAACGGGTGGGGGGAAGGAGGAGGGAGCGCAGGGTGAAAATGTACCGCCGACCCTAAACACATTGGTAGAAAACAGAAATAATCCAAGAAAACAGCAGGGGAGGTGAAACAAGTTGTGAATTGTTGCAACAAACTGGTTTGTCTGTTGTGTGTGATCTGCACATCAGAATCAATCTGGGTCTTATGTTTGCAGTGCATGTGACTTCAGCAGTTTACCTATGGGGAGCCTTCATGGGCATCTGATCAGGTCACACAGTGCGGAATTTTTGAGTCGTACACCGTGACCCCAAAATACCTGAAGAATAAGAAGGGATCAGCTTAGCATCTTGCTTAGCCTTTTTACGGTGACCCCTGAAGGTGGCAGTGAAATAGCAGACCTACTTGACAAATGCCATGGTGTGAGGTGACATGTTTAGACCCACCCTTCTTCCACCATCTTTGGATGAAGGGGGGCTCAGCTTTCACACACTTCACAAAGGTCAAACAAGCGACTTGGAAACAGACGGCACTTTCAGAGGTCAGCAACGTCCTGCCAGCGGACCTACCCAAATGCTCCATGGATGGATGGGTCTTGCAGGGCAGGCTTTTGACTGGGCTTAATTCCAGGACTTAATGGCAACACTGATAATAATGCGGATTCCTTCACTCTTAAATCAATTTTGGACGGTTCGCCCGGGTCAGAAGCGTAACTCATCTGGAGGGGGGCACAGACAGCTGTCTGCCGCATTCTTCTGAGGGCACAGCGGCTCACGCGTGTGGGGGCATGCAAGGTGCACGGATGTTCTGTGGCTCTCATTTCCCGGCTTTCATTCACGGCCCTGCTTCTTGTTGTTAGGCCAGAAAGCATCAGAGCCTCAAAGGCTTATGGGAAATGGTGTCTTTATTTCAATATTTTACAGGGCAGTATATCCCCGGCAAAAGTGGAGTTTCCCCAGTCTCGGAAAACCACCAGGGAAGGGATCAGGGCCACTTGGTACCTCTATTTCTGTATGCAGTGCTCCCAGTGGGGGTTGAGCACAGCGAGGCAATCCCCACTGGGTGCCCATCACCACTCAGTCCCCCTCCCCGCCTTCTCCATAACTTTTGAAGCGGCCATTGTCTAATACACAAATACACACAGAAGAGCAGAAGAACAGGGGGGAAATAAAGAAGGGAACTACTGAAAACAAAAAAAATCTTGAGGGATTCTCACATCCACTTTTCTCTCACTTCTACGAGGAGTTACATGATACCTAGGGCGGCAAAGAATATTTTGAAGAATACTTTTATCTCACATGCAATTCATCCCTGATGAATTATTATTATTAATCCCTACCTCCTCCCTTTTGCTCTTTCATAATTGGCGTATTGAAGCTGTTATGTTATGTATTTTGCTGTTTTTGTGTCTCGTGCTGTGTCCAATATTTGTTTAATTCTGTTTTTAATTTAACCATGGCAAAGCCAAAGACACATTTCCAGAAATGGATATTAACGTTTTCTAATCCAAACTATGATCAGGCAGGAAGATAAAGAACAGAATTACTGAGGTAAAAACCTGTCGCTGAGTGTACAAATGAGCACAACGCTTCTGTCACTGAGTCTTTCTCCTCACTCTACCCTGCTGTGGGGAAACGTATTTGTCCCTATTGATGTTTGACTGCTCGAAGATGTGTAAATCTAAGTGTAGCTAAGATTTCATATTCTGAGCTGTACTCAGAAATCATAGCGATGTATTCCCTTATGGTTGCTCTGGGTGACATCCACCTGCGCAAAATAATTAAACTCTGACTATGAATGAACGAATGAATGAATCTGAGAAATATTACCTGCCAACATTACCTGCTATGTTCCATCATAATGATCAGAAGTTATTCTTGATTAGACAGCAAAGATATGGTTAGGAAACATAAATTCTTTATAATAATACGGGCAAACAGAATGTCCGTGGCCGATTTGTTAGGTACACCTTTGTTAGCACTGTTTTCAGTCCATGTTGCAAATAATTCAGGCAATCTACCGGCAAAAAAGGGGTCTTACACAGAATTTGATAGGTGTTCCTATTAAAGTACAAAGACAAGCAGATGCTTCACCATAAAATACCTATTAACGTTTGAACACAGTATTTAAAATAAATGCATTTTTTAATGGTTCATTCAGGAATAAACAAAGACTCCAAGGCAAAAAAAAAATAAACAGTAAAAAAAATGAGTAGCGACACACAGTAGCAAGCTAAATGGCAAATAATTGATTTAACACATCTCAGCCTACTGTCAAATCCTCAGTTAAATGAAAGTACATGTGTTAAGAGGAGGGTTTGGATGTCCTGGGACTGGTGTGGAAGGCATTTTGATGAATTCGTCCCTGAACCTCCCGGTATCATAAAGACTGCAGTTTGCTCCGCCGAGAGATCTCACTTCAGTTTACAGCCCCCTGTACAGGTGACCAGAGAGCCCTGCTTTTATTTTCAAACCACAGAGCGCTCTCCCGTCTTATAAATAGGCACGCGGAGGTCATGTGTTAGGCCTGATGCTTCTGTCCTGTTTTATGATGAAATTATTGGCGGGATTTTAAGAGATGAACCAAGGAGAAATGCTCGTAATATGGGTTTTTGTAGTGGCACCGACAATACACACAATATGCTTGCTGAACAGACAGCAGTTAGTATTGGGAAAATTAACAGGAGATTTGGGGAAGGGGGCGAGGGAGGGGTGCTTGTGAATGATATTACAGTACTGCAGTCCAGGGTAATGTCTGCCCCATCCACCACTTCTACTTCTGTTATATTCATTCTATTTCTGTTGTATTGTTCAAACCTGCCCAGGAATATGACATGGAATATTAGCCCGTAAAGCTAATGCTATTGTAGTATACTGTAAGCTATACCCTGTTCCTATCAATTAATTAAGCTGTTAATCAATAAATGCCTATTGGGATTGTAGGAGTGGATGGGTGGGGCCAGTCATGTCAGGATCCAGGAGTTGAATGATGAAGACAACATTTTATACTTTAAAAATGTTCTTATACTTTAAACATTTTACTTTGGATGGATATTAATTACAGTCTTTCTAAACTGTTAGAGAGAGAGAGAGAGAGAGAGAGAGAGAGAGAGAGAGAGAGAGAGAGAGAGTGACAGAGAGATACTCCAAATACGGCTCTGTAAAAGTGTGAAAATCTCAACACACACACTCATCACTTCAACCAACAGAGAAAGGAGGGAAACAGATGATGGGAGGAGGATAAGGAGGAGGGAGAAAAGGAGTGAAGTAACTACCCATTCATTTCTACATTTTCTCCACAGTTGGATGCACAGTGTTAATTACTCCATTGGGGTTCCCTGGCCAGCTTTTCACACATAACAATCATGGGCCTACCGTCAGAACAGCTCTTCAGCTCCCCAGATCAAGACTAATTATGGTCCTCAGCTGTACCCATTTCTTTTTCTGGGGAGGGGAGAGGGGGAGGCAGGGCAAAGGGAAAGAAAAAAATTTGAGTGAATGATCTTATGCCCTCAACTTTGGTTCTTTAGGCGCGTTAGAGCATGCTTCCGTGAAAAGAGAGGCTGGGTCCAGCCCAGCCCCCTCCCAGCTCAGCAGCCAGAACTGGGGGGAAAAAAGCCAAAGACGTAGGCCTACAACTTCATACGCGCAAGCATGCGAGCACGCACCCATGGGAGGGGCTTCGGTGTGCTGGAGACCTCCCTCACAGGCTGCAGACTGAGTGGAAGTGACGCACTGAGGTGTTGGAGAGTTCAGCTCTCAAAACATTCTCCTCTCGCCCGAATTAACTGGATTTAGGCAGGTTTGAAGGGCTGCCAGGAAAAAAAAAATGAAAAAAAAATGGGGGGGGGGGTCTCACTCAAGCCCTCAAGGGTCATCAGAGAAGGGCAGGCATACACAGGTCACAGCTCAGCCTCCTAATTAAGCCCTCGGCATTCTGGGAATGCATCCCTGTCAAGGAGAGGCAGGTGAGAGCAGAGACACTCCACGCAAGACAGGACAAGAAGAGAGGTTTCATACAATGACCGCCCCCAGTGCTGCCCACTCAGTGGGGTGCACGTGTTCTCAGGCACTTCAACAACCCGCACTAAATGACCCACATACTTTGATAAATCCAATTAGTAGTTGCTCTGTCCCTGCTCTTATCTAGGAAAGCAGAGATTGGTTTTGGGGTTGTGAAATGACACCAGTAGCAGCACAGACCTTGAGCCCAGGAGGTAAGAAAATACACACAGGCTATGTTTGACTTTTCAGGTAGGAAAGAGCGGCTTACACAACCTCTCCTGCATTATCTTATAACACTAGGCATATGACCTTACATTTTAGCTCATCAAATGAATGACAGCCAAAGATTGTTTATGTTGCCAATGAGAACACAAATAAACTAGTATTGGTGTACACTGGTTAATTCACTAATTGATAATTGGGTGACTTTCTGGAATCTCATTCTGGAAACTGGGAGCAGAGATCAGATGGTTGGTGTCCACATTCAGGGCTGGGTAGATGTGTTAAAGATGTTAACATTACAGAAATACTGGTTGGAATCCACAGGTTAGCTTCTTATTCTAGTGAATATGGCTTTAGAAAGGAGTTTGTTTGTATGCATGCAGACAGAAATAAGACTCAGAATAAGCTCTATGAGAGATTCCCAATTTCCTTCACGTTAAGGTTAATGCAAATTGACCACAAACCTAAATAGGAGTACCTGGAGAACAGTCAAGAGGGAATCTAAACACAACTGGTGATGAGCTTGTTTTATAGTATATGAGTGGGTGAGCATGTCTTATTGTATATTACTTGGTCTTGTTGTTTTTATTACATCATGCATTCTATTGGAAACTTGTTCCACAAAAAAAAAAAAAAACTTGACAATTTTCAATGGATCCCAACAAGTCATGGACCATGGACGTGGGTATATACATACTGATACAAGCTCAGCAATGGCTGTCTCATTGACTTTCTACACAGGAGGGAGGGTGATAACTCTCCATCATATAAAATACTGACCCCCGATGGGCACGCTCTGGTGTTCCGCCGACACATTTTATATTACATGTGATCTGTCACCGGAGCGGGGTCACACATATCAGCTCCTGTAAATGACATGGCAGGAGAGGGGGTAGGGGGCATGGGGGGGGTCTGACGGCTCCCGTGTCAGGGCTGAAGTGGATGGCTTCTCCCCGTGGCTCACCGGTGGAGCGTGGCGCCTGATTGGAGGGCCCTCGGTTGTAATACGGCGACAGGCTTTTTATTGGTTTGCGGCGTGGCCGATGCGCCAGGGAGGGGGTGGGCGGGAGGGGGGTCTGTAATTGAGAACTGCTCATCCCTTCCCGGTGGCATTGTTCCCCGAGCCCACGAGGAAGGCTGCCTGACGTCCACCTGCGCAAATTCTGCTGAGAGTCGCCAACACCAGGCTCAGCTTCAAATTAACTGTGTGACAGACTGAACTGTCAGCTGCAATTATCCGCCTCACGCTTTCAGGGGGATCCGCTCAATTTATTCCCTCTCTCTCTCTCTCTCTCTCTCTCTCTCTCTCTCTCTCTCTGTCTCTCTCTCGCTCTCTCTCTTTCCCTGTCTACTACCTCTCCCCCTCCTCTCTCTCTTTCCCTGTCTACCTCTCCCCCACGTTTCTCTCTCTCTTCCTCTGCCCCTCTCACTCTCTCTTTCACCATCTACCTCCCCCTCCTCTCTCTCTCTCACTCTCTTTTCATTATCTCTATCTCACACTCCCCCTATTTCTCTCTTTTTCTGCCCATTTCTCTCTCTGTCCTTTCCACCCCTTACTCTCCCCCTTTCTCACTCTGTCCTACCCTGGCTTGCTCTATCCCTCTCTCTCCCCCTCTCACTTCTCCCTTTCCCCCTCTTCTCTCCCTTCCTATCTCTCTTCCTTCAGAATACAGTATCTCTAGTGAACAGTCCCCAGCTGTTGCTCTGTCAGCTCAGATGTCCTAATAGTAGCAATCATACCTTGGGCATTTGGAGGCTATTGCTGACAGAGATTTAGCCTTAAGTCCCAATTATTTCAGATTGGTCTGGTTTGCTCTGCTTCGTAAAGTCACCGGGGTCAAAATGACAATATGCGCTAATTATATCTGATACAGATGAGTGACATCCATACACAGGTAAGTTAAAATAAGCTCTCTGAACCAGTACCAAATGTAATTTTTATAACTTATAATGGTGTAAAGGTTAACAAGTTGATGTTGGCCAGCTCAAGGTTGCCTCCCAAAAGTTCACCTTTGCTGACACCTTTTTGACATCGATGCATTAGATCAAGCCAGACCCTTATCAGCTCTTATCAGACCAGGGTTTAATGATTACAGAGGGAGACTAAGGCCTGACTCACAGCGAACCACAGTGTACACAGAGACAGGGAAAAAGCTTACATATAGCTGCTTCAGTTCAGTGTATTGACATCTCTCAGTGTTCAAAGAGGTGCACAGAATAAACTGCCCCCTGTGGCTATAATCTCGCCGGTAAAAGTTCAAACTGATAAGGGGACACAAATTGATTTAAATCAAAAGCCACTTGTGTGCCATGACCTCCAAGGCTGAAATGATAAAGAATAAAGTAAATAAAATTTGGGGTTAAGGGGGATATAATAGTTCCCATGCCCCCCATTTGGGAAAACAAAGGAGTGACCAAAATATCGCTTATGACCTGTAGGTCCAGGCCCCATTCTTTAGCCAGCTGTCTAGCCCTGAGGGGTAGCTATGCTAAAGTGCATTTATTCATACTGGCTCTGCTGCGTTCTCATCTCTCTCCCACTGTATCATGCTACTTGTTGCAGCTTTTCCACTGGACGATGTCCCGCAATGTTCAATGTGGTTGCAGCGAATCTGCCATTGGAAATAAACAAATTGGCAAAGAGTTCACAGACAGTCTGGTCAAATCCTGTTGTATCAAAATGCTCCAAGTTCCCTTTCATAAGGAACCAATTTTCACATTTATTTTCACATATTCTTTGTTTGAAATAATGATATGCCTTGCTAAAAAAGCTGAAGGTTTTGAAACAGCTGGTAGCTGGTTGACAAGATCAGACAAGCTATCAGCACTAGCTGGTTGACCAGCGCATACCTAGCCAGATCAGCTTTATGACTAGCTTGTCCATGCTGGTTGACCAGCTCATACCCAGCAAGACCACCTCATGACCAACTGAGTTTTCAAGTCAGGGAAAGGGGCTATTTCAAACGGAATCTCAAAGCTTAGAAAGGGCCCTTTTCAGATAGACAGAGGCCTACATGCAGTTAATATTTTGCATATTGATCAGAACCCACTATTTACTGTATCCACGCTTTATTTCGTCTTGCATTTAACGTATACTGTACATGGGTTTTTTATTTTTTACACTATTATTAATACAACAAATGTATGTGACTACACTCATGTCTTCTAGTGCAGGATTTTAGCATTCAAGTGTCATTTTCTGTAAGGCAGAAACTTAACGGCGGCTAATATTCAACATCATCAGCAATTAAACAACGGCGGGGGTAAGGTTAGCATCACATTTCATTAGCTTGTCTAGCCGTGAAATTATGTCACTCACACAATTACTTAATTTACTCACACGGGTCTAGGATGGTTTCAAACTTTGGCACTGACCCTTCCCAAAGTCATGTTGTCTAAATGCTAATGTGACCAAACTACTGTAGAAAGTGAGCTGACTTCAGCAGATTACTCTTCTGAGGAAAAGCATGCCCTGCCTAGGGACCCATGGTGTCCTCATTTACAATTGGTTTACAAAATAAACAGGTTGGACACTTCGTGTTTAAACAAATTTACCAAGATAAACTACGCATCCCACTGCTTCTACTCTTTCGTTTCAAACGCACCGCTGCCCACAGAGAGCGGTGCGCATTATCCTTCATTATTTATTCTGTGCCGTTTGTAAAAATCTGCTATAGCAAGTTTCGTTGAGGATGATAGCACTTTTCTGCTGAATTATAGGCCAAAGTGGTTGTTGCTGAGCTGCCTCAAATTCTCACCGCGCCTCACAAACCGTTGCTTTGTACGCAATCACACGGAAGATTTCCACCGTGCTCCACTTTCTCTCCTTCCAAAAAAGCGTATTTATCCGTAATGCTCAAATAGCTGGAGGCTCTGCCGTCATTCTCCATCCTCCACAAGCTTTATGCTTCAAATAATAGGAAGGGGGAATTATGGGAGGAACCCTGCCGGCGCCTCATGGAGGGATTTGGGACGGGATTTACTGTGTTCGGGGTGACTCATCCCCGCGCCGGCACATTGATTTTCTGAATAAGATATCATGAATCGGGACATTGGAAAGCAGACATGGCAATGCAGCGCAAAGAGGCAACGGGAAAGAGGTTTCATTAAATCTCTGATAGGTGGTAACATTATGTGCCAGCAATACCTCACTGACCTCAGCCAACCTATTTTACTGTGGAGACCGTTTTGGCTGCCTCTTCCTTCACCGCTATGAGAGGGATCCCAAATTCATGACATGGATCACAGATCGCGACTTGTTTCAAGAACACTTGGGTGGAGATAGAATTATGCAAAAGCATTTTGTTGGAAATAAATAAATAAAGTAGTTTTAACACTTTTTTTAAACAGAGTGAAATATTTGTTTTAGTAGAAGAGAATCCATTCCAGGTCCATTAGCTCCAAATTGTGAAAGTGCTTTTCTAGTGCTGAAATAGGGCAGTGGTAGCATTTTCCTGGTAGAGGGCTTTCTCTCGTGCTCCCTGCTTGGATAATGGTTCCACGGGGTGCCTCTGTTTCCTACCCACACAGCTGAAGCACAGACAGGACACCGCATAGAGAAACGCTCTCCAAAGTGCCCACCGACATTCATCCACACATAGCCATTCCGCATACAGATAATACCTTCTCAGTTGGGTACGCTTTTCTTGTTCAACAGCAACCGTTTTAATGGAAAGTAAATGGGTCACATACTTCTGTTCTTGTAGAGTGTAAAAAAAACACATCTTTTATTGCCAATTTCCATTATGGCAAGGTTTTTTCAGCTGTCTTGTACAGTTTCTTGGTTCAGACTAAGGTGGATAGCTGTCCAGTATCACCTTTCAGCAGTATCTGTGAGCTATATCCGACCCCACCTCTCTTCCCCAACCCCTAATTCCTGTTACCTGTTACTCTCCGTGCAGGATGGACAGTGAAATGAAAATAGCTCCCCAGGCTATAACACATACATCCATCTCACAGACAGTTGTGTGATTTAGGTCTGTCAGGACTATATTAATGCCTTCTCAGAGAAGTCAGCCAGACCACTCAAGGCAACTGGTGCCAGAAAAAAAGTTAAGTGAAACAGCCCAAAGTTGTAGATTTTCTTTTTTGCGGTGTCTACCTCACAAGATTCACCACAGCAGTTGCATATCTTTTGACCGACCCCGTTTAATATTAATATCTGCAGCTTGTTTCTCCCAATTCCAAAACCAACAAGCCCCCGCCAGATTTCAGTCATAGCTCAAAGAGTAGACTTCTACTATTTCTTTCTTGGTTTCATTTTCGTTTTACCCACTAGCTTGCACCTTTGAATTCCTCACAATATGTTTCTCTAGCTGTTGCAAGGAGTCTATAAGTGATCAGATCAGAGAGCGATGCCTTCTACAGTCACTCTCTCAGTAAGACCAGGATACGCTGGGTCTGCGATAGAAGGCTCAGGTTGCAGACTTGCAGGAAGTGGCGTGGAATGCTCAATTGTGCATGTAAGTGCCCATTATACAGCATATCAAATTTTAATTTCTTACCCAGCGTTCTACATTCGATTGTAATGAAGATTTTGATGATAGGGAGAAAAAAACTGAAACATAGTAGCCAAAAGCTCAAGAGCTTGACCTTCCTTACCTCTGGCAGGAAACCAGCTTCAATTTCCCATATCCTAACACAGATGCCTGGAGCTAAACAAGCTGTACACTTTCCAACAAGAATTTGGTCTGGTGGAAGAGGAAAGGGAGATGAGAGCCAAGGGCCTGTAGGCCAGAGAGAACACAATGTTCCCTTCTTGGCTTTCAGCTCCTTCCGCTTCCTCCTCCCGCACTCTGGATCCCTCAGATTTGATAAAAACATGTGGAATACTATTTTGACCAGATTTAGTGGGATCCTTGACTTTGGACTGGCATTGATCCAGGCCAACTTCACTGGTGTCAGGTGATGTCAAGCGTGTAATGTCTGCGAGATAGCCATCTGGATGAGATGGCGAAGCTAGATTGTTATTCATTATGTGGACTGTGTTCCTTTATTCAAACGTTCACTTATTTATGAAATAATTGTCCTCATACATACATGCAAATTTCAATTATGCAAGCTTTTTTATACAGTGATAAGCAAAATCCATTACACCAAACGAGGCATGGACGGGAGACATGCAATGGGTATATTTTAAACAAGATGTGTAAGGGCATTACCTTATAAATCCTGCTTACTAGAGTCTTAAAGTTGACTCTGGATGGCATTAAAGTAAGTAGCATTGCACTGTTGGTGTTACAGGTTCAAAAGTTCACGTCCAGGATTTCAACATAATACCTTATCCTGTGAATATGATACAGCCGTGAGCAACACAATGGGATCATTCTAACAGCTGAGACAGCACAGAGACACTCGTTATCATCTCTGAGTTAGTTGTTCTTTTAGGCACGTATTAATGTTTTTGTGAATTTGCTCACCTAAATCCAAGGGTTTGTTGAAATGCATTGTTTGTTCTGTTTGCAGTCTACAAGCAGCTCCACACAAGCACAGCTAAGAACAGCACTGAGGACACAGCACTGAGTAAATTTGACCGGACTAATGGGCTTTTAACAACAGAATTCAGTTTCACGGTTGGAGGAAACTGCAAATACATATTTACTGAAGTACAAAATACTGTTTAAGTTCAAGGTTTGTTTTCCAATAGGTTTGAGCAGAAGCTACGTGCCTGCTGTTATGTACATTAACACTGATTGTGATTATGGCACTGGAGGTCAGTGCAATGATACTGTGTGCACAGCATGTACAGTCTCTCTCGGTCAGAGCCAGACCTGAGGGAAGAGCAGATACGGGCTAAAGACAGGCTTTCACCCTGCTGGTGAGACCTTTCCCTGACCCCTTTTCATTTAGCCACACTTTATTTCCCTGTCTGGAGCTGCTGTAACTTCCTTCTTTTCCCAGCCAGGCTCAGCTAGGCTCAGATGTCAAGTGTACAGTATGACTTTTTTTTTTTTTTTTCCTAATCCTTTCCGTTTTAATTGGTAAAAGGAAAATTCCTTAAAAAAAAAACTTGCTGATGACACTCCTGGATGAAAGGGCATGCTCAGATTTTGCTCAAATCAATGAAACCCTTCCCATGTGCCCCTGTTCTTCTGTGTTCACTTTTCTGTATTAAAATGTTTGGAGAGCTAGCGCATCATTTAGCGCATACATGGCATTTTACTCTGAACAGGATGTTTCTCTTTCTTTCTGTGATTAAAAACAACTGCAGACTGAAGGAGAGAGACAGGGTTCAGATGAGTAAGTACTTTAAACATATCACCACACATATGGAGTGGAGTTCCTAATTGTTTCTATGAAAGCATGCGGACATACAATCATAGAAGGGGGAAAGAGAGAGAAAATAAATCTTTGATCTCTGCGCCGATAATTGTCACTGTTCTACATCCTACAATTCGCTCGGGTTGTGTTGTTAAGCAAGAGATTTTCTCCAGCATGCTGAGGCATTTTTGACTGCCTGCCAAGAGAAACAGCGATCTGGGTGAAGTGGCCATTAATTCAGCGGAGACGAGGTATACCCAGGCTTTTCACAAAAAACGGTGGGGGGGACTAATTTGTGGATCCCCCCCCACCCCCCCAAGGATAGCAGTAGAGTAGGCAGAGAGGGAACATCGGTGTATTTGGAAGAACAGGGATGGAACTCTCTTCTGGCCAAGACTCATACAGGCTACAGATTTTCTGTGACAGGCCCTTTCTGGAGATTTCCTCTATAGTTATTCATAGAAATATGCATATGAATGAAGGCATGCACACATTCATATTTGTGTATGTATATGCATTTAATGGTATTATCACACCTCACAACACTAGGCTACATAAAAAAATCATAATCATAAAGCATGGATTCATTTATTCATGCAACACGTTATATTAACAGCTGGGTAAAAAAGTAAAGAACAAGGTAAAGAAAGGGGAAAAGTAGAGGTGTTAATTGGACGATTTGCGTGTGAATGCCACAAACTTCAGTGGACCCTATACATATAGAAACAGTGTGACATTCATCTTCATAAACAGGCAACAAACGAATATCTCAATTCAAGTGCCCAGGCCCTGTCCCCTCCTCCCTACACACACACACACGTGGATTCACACAAATACACACACACACACACACACACACACACACACACACAGACACGCTCAAAAATAGTGGAGGAACATTTTTGTTCTTTGAGGATCAAATTTCCCAAATGTACAGCAATGTTCTCTTTGGGCAGAAATGTGTATGTTTTTCAAGCAAAAAATACCCAAAATGAATTATATCTTGCTGGCTAGGGGTACGATTTTATGTACCGACAAGGTACCACCCCAGCAACAAGCATTTTTACTTTTAGTATTGTACCTTTATTATCACTTAGGGAAAACACAACGAGACCACTTAATTCAAATGTTTATCTTTTTAATTCACTTTCTTTGGGGCCATCATGGGTGAATGTGGGGCAGCCATATCATGCACTTAGACCTGGATTAACATGAACACACTTCCCAGACAGTTCAGATTAGCAGGTATCAGTGACTGAGGAGGCACCTGCAGGTCACTCAGTGTGATGCAGGGAACGAGGTCACCCAGGGACAACACCCCCACCACCTTCTCTCATTCCCTCTTTCTCTTTTTCCCTCTTCCTCCATCTCCTCTTAATCAGCTACACAAACTCAATCATGATCATGTCAATTTACACAGAAAATGGGCAATAAATTACCGTTTGTAAGGTACATAAGGCATGCAAACACAACCTTGTGACATATGATAAGATAATAGCGCAAAACCCTTGTTTCTGGGTTTGTTTGATTTTGTTTCCACATTTCAATTTTCCCTTTGTATTTCTAATAGTCACGCTTTGTTGCTCTCTTTTTCTCTCCCTCTTTTTAGCAGATACTGGAGTGTAGTTCAGCCTTGATATGCAATTTATTTAGTTTAAATTGTTCCAATTTACAAGGTATGGTAAAAAATGTTATTTGCTAGCCCAAAATGTTAGTTCTGCAGTATTCTTAAAACATTGGATTTATTTAATTGTGTAGAATGTATTGAACGTGATCGCCGACTGATTGTGGGGTCGGTCTGTTTGTCTGGCAGACGGCCCCCCGAATGGGCCCTGTCCATCACAGTCCCTCCACAGACCCACCTGGAGGGCCCCAGGTCTCAGAGGGGATCCAGATGTGGGCTGTCTCGGCCAGATTAGGCCCAGGGACACGTGTGTTCTGTCAGCCAGCACACCAGCTGGGCTCCATTGACCCAGATCAGCCAGGCCAGAGAGATGCCACAGGAGTCAGCAGCACCCAAACAGCCTATCACCTGTTTCCATTTACCAGACCCCTCCCTGTCCTGGGAGCAATGCATGCTGGGATAAATGGTTATTTTCCCTCACTGCCGCTCCCACAACGTAACCTATTCTCTTTTTCCCCCTAATAACCCTTTTTCTTTGAATGAGGGATTTGTCAGTGTCTCACACATATTTTAAGGTTAATTGAAATTGCAGGAGAAATTACCTTCAGTAATATTCAGCATTTATGTTAATTTTACAGCAGAACATGCATGGGTTTCATCAGGTAAGAATATGTGTTCAGTTTAAATTCTGTACACTACTCTTTTATCTATTATAAGCGTGGTCATTTATATGGGCTGTTTCATTACATATCCAGCTGATGGACTCTATGTCAAGAAATGTGCAACATTATTTGTCCAGGAATAAGATGTATTTTTGTGATCCAAATTTATTTTGTATGTTATATAAGCTGTATATGCATATGCATACTTCATTTCCACACCTTTTGAAAACTTTTGAGTTTCTTGTGTTCTTAAGATCTGTGAAGTGTGTGACTGAGAATGGGTACCCTATCCTTACATGTTCTAGTAAAATATACAGTTAATTCCAAATCATATTACTAAATAATGAAATGTTGTTTCTTTAATTGCAATTTTTTTTATTTAAAATAGCATAGTCCCGACAATTTGTAACTTTCTTTACCATACCAGGCAATACAATTAAAAAAAACTTGTAACGCATTCCAGAATCAGGTTATGTGCAATTCAGCCTGTGTTTTATCAGCAGTTTAACATTTATTACAGTCATTGCTACAAATGAAGGCAAAACTGCAATTGGGCTATGATGGGCTGGTGAGAATATTTTTATTTCAGTTGCCTGTGTGATCTAGCATTGCCAAGCTTGACATAGTCCACCGGGATACACCCTCCCTCGATCGTCTCTGAAAATAAACTTTACCTTGGATTGCTAGAAAGTCAAGTTGACTTCACCAAGTGTACACACAAGGAAAGTATTCATGCTTTCCCCAGGCCAAAAACAAATTCATGAGTTTGGCTTTGGAGGGGGTGACTCGAGCTGTGTGGCTGTGAGAACAGCTGGGAGAGATGCGGTCTGGGTTTCGTCGGCAGTGACAAATCTGTGTGCGAACAGCCCCACTGTTAGCCATTATGTAGCTATTAGCACTGATTACCCTGTGATAGCCACGCTCCGCTTGGCTTCTCTCAGGCCTGACAGCAGCACTGCCTTGTTTCGCCATTCAACCGTGGGGCAGAGGCCTGGCCGACAGCCTGGGGGGCGTGGCTCCGACACGGGGACGAGGCACGGGAAAACAATGGGAAACGTGGAAGCGTTTAAGCTACTTCTGAGGAATGCTATGTCACAGATCCTTGCATTGACCAGCGCACCAGCCTCTGCCATGCTGAGCCCTTTGTCCAAACTCAAAGGCGAAAAATGAGGGAGACCGTGCGGCACCCACATCCGCACGCCATGACGCTTTCTGTTCTGCGGTCCCATCTCTATCCGTAACCCTTTGTTGACCATCATAAGGAAGTGAAAAAGTATTTTGCATAAGGAGGGCAGACATGAATGTGAAATAAATAAATAAGTAAACAAAAAAACAACTGTCGAACCGAAGCGCTGTTTTATCACGCACGTGCATGCATACACACCTCTCCTCCTTGCACTGAATCCATTACTCCTTCTGCATGCGTGTTTGTGCCCGATATGGAACGAATATCCACAGTCTGTTCCTCTCAAATATTTCCCAGGAGTCTTTGCAGATCTGGCTGTTGGGCATATCCAATTTTCACTTATCAAAGCCTTTACATACACATGAAGAGCTATTACAGTAGCCGATGGCTTGCTGAGCTTATCCGTAAAAATTAAGAGAAAATAAAGAAACGTTTTAGTATCCCGTACACTTACACGCATATATTCTGGGGTGATATTCAGCTGAACCTTGGCAGTTGCAAGATTGAGCCACATAGAAGGTGGACAGACAAAGTGCTGTCCAGACTGTTGGTAAGCCAATACGCTGTTAGGCCAGGGGTGTCCAATCGTATCTGAAAACGGCCAGTTTGAGTGCAGGTGCTTGCTTTAGCCCAGCAATATGACACCTGATTAAACTAATTAATTAATCAGGTTCTTCAACCAATATCTTGTTAAGTAGAGTCAGGCGTCTTAGTGCTGGGCTAAAACAAAAACCTGCACCCACACTAGGCCTTTTCAGAGATTGGACACCCCTGTGTTTTACAGACTTGTAATGAGTCTGTTGAACAGCCCACAAGCAGCAAAAGCCATCTGTTCAATGACCATTTACAGGACTTCAGTTCAGACCCAAGATATTATGGAGGAAAGTGGACGTGGAGAACGAGCCAAGGCCCACTGATCTGTTGCTTTTCAGAGCTCAGCGTCTTGCCTTGTGACCTATCTCTGAAGTTAGAGGTGGTCACATTGCTGAGTCAGGTTTTCCAACATGCAGGAGCCAGGTGAAGTGTGTCACCAGCCACCTGGAGAAGAGCAAATGCTTGTGCTTAAAGAAAGGAAGTAATGTCATATCCATTTGTTGGAATGGAAAGGGGGTTTTGGGTTGGTGGATTGGTTGTGGATTTGGCTGTGTGGGCCTGATCACTTCCAAGGAATGAGTCACTGGCAGTCTGTTCAATTTCATAGACAGCCACTGGAGATCAAACAATAGAATACTGTACATTCCTCTGAACCTCTTCTGATCTGGCCCTAAACCCTCACTGTGATATTTGCAAGGGAAATATTTCATCATTCAAACATATGCTAGCATAGGGTGATTTGGAACAGGGTGGTGGAGGGGTCTAGAGCTAACTGTGACAACATGTGTGAGCCAGCCAAAAAAAAGTCACTAAGAGTACCTGTATGTAATATTTGCTTTTGTCAAGCACTGTGTTGTTGAGTTTGGAGAGGGGTCTCTTTTGAGAAGAATTTCATGTTAACGGCGAGTGGAGTGGAGTGGTAAAATGGTATGAAATAGAATTGATCACAACGGCAGTATTTTTTCAGCGTGAGTCATGTAATTCCATTCAATCCACTCCAGGCATTATAAGCCCACCTTTGGACTCCACTGATTGGTGAAGTCCTCTTGTTGTTTTACCCTGATACAGATGGACGAATATGGGGAAGGAGAATATATTCTGAATTTGGAATGCCTAAGTGTACGTAATTTCTTTTGAAAAACCTTTGCATTTGAGCTCAGTTTGCGATAGCATTATCTTAGACAATTACAGTCATTCTCTCGAATCAGACTCGCATTACTTTGTTCTCGATCTCGATTCGGTCTCGATCCTGACTCGGATATATCAGTTCTGACTAGCTCTGGACTCGATCAGCCGGGTCTGGGGTCCGTCTCTTTAGGTGGTCTTGAACGCAGCGCTGCTCCTTGGTGCTGCTCCGCGGGGGTCCGCACTGCGGAGGCGATGACACTGCCAGATTGCGGGTCTCAGTCAGAGACAGAAAACAAAGCACAGTGCCGGGCGTGCTGTCGAAGAGGGAGATGCCAGAGAGACGCACTCAAGCCAAAAGTAGGAATCAGTGTCAAGTTCACCTACCCTTTGGACGACCTCCAGGCAAAAACAGACTTCAGTCCCGCCCTCCTTCCCCCTCGTGATTCCGCTTTTGTTCTTTCCAGTCTTGACTCCTGCTGTCAGTTCTGTTGGCCATGCCTTGCAGACATGCATAGCTGCTGTCAGAGGCATGGCTTCAGAAGTTCAATGGGAGGGAGAAAAAACACAGCTGCTAGAGACTGGGTAACTTCTCACACCTCATCGCTCCTTATCCATGCTCACAAATTATATCCACTAATGAAATCATCTTCTCTCCGAACCCGGATTCCAGTGTCTTCCAATGAGGAAACTTTTTAATTTCATTTTTAAGCAAACTGGCCTGGATCCAAGATGTTTTGCTCAAATAATTAATTTAATTTTCACAATTAAATACAAGTGTTCATTTTCCTCTTGATCACCACAATTTGGCAAGTTTAGAAACTGCCAAAATGAACTTTTCAAACTGTGTTGAGTCATATTGTTTCTATGGCTGGAAAACTAGCGAAGGCTAGTTGTGAAGTGCTGTGTTTGTCAATGATGATGTTCAAGAGCGTATATATTTATAGGCCAAATGTTTATTAAATCCAGGCTATTGTATTTTGTATTGAACCACACCATATACTGTATATGTAATTTATTTCAACATGCTTACAATACTTTTATCATGCTATTAGCATTACTTTTAGCATATTAGCATATATATTAGAGCACTACATTAGTCCTTGCTGCTCTGCTGCCTTATATTCTCGATGCATATACTGCATACCCAGCACCACAAATAAGTCCTCTAATAATAAATAAAGATATTTTCTAAAATGAAGACTTTGTGGTTTTATAGTAAAAGTGAATTATATCAGCTTCAATCCTGCGCCTCGCTTTGGGACAAAATTCATGGGGTTGCTGTCAAAATAACAGGTTCATCTTCTTCCTCCCCACAAAAAAAATAGCTGCGAGCAGCAACTGCTCTAAATCCCTATGTACTGATAATGGCTCTCCTAAGTGGCCTGCTAGCCAGCAGTATTGAGCATCAGCATTAATCCCCCGGCCCCTGTTCTACCAGCCCTGGGGCTTATCTCCGGCTAACGCGGGTGACTCTGCCAGGTCACTGTAAGCTCAGGGCAGACTTACGGTCTGTGTCCCCTGACCCCTCGGCGACCTCTCTGGGTGACAGTCTGACCGAGGGCATGAACCCTGGAGAGATGCCACCTGGGTGCTTTGTGTGCGGTGCTTTGACAGGCTCGCTCGCTAATCCTTTCTCCTCTGGTCTTTTCCGAGGGGTTTGAAGAGACTGATACCTTCAATATTGATGGCATTGATGAAGTGGTCGCTGGGGATGGGGGGGTTGGGGCGAGGGTGGGAAATCCTAGATTACGGGCCATGAAAATGTCTGTAGGCCAGAAATGACTCTGGTACTTGACAGTGATGTAAACTCATGAGACCGGGAATGAGAAGGAGTGACATGAAACTGTCATTACGCCCTTCTGGTCTGTCCAAGGACACAGCGTGCTGGCGGCATTTCGGTGGAACCAGGTGATTGACAGTAGCAATGGCCCGCGGGTAACGAAAGAGTGAGAACCTAGCAGGCGAGTTGCAGGTGTTCCAACACTGGCGTGCCTCATCGTGGTCATGTGTGGTGCCATCTTGAGCGGGGATATGTTTGAGATGAATGGGGAGGGAAATGTGGCAGCCAATTTTCTAACAAGCCCTAAAAACTGTCTCACCAAAATATTAGGCAATTTGATTGCCTCGATAAAATGTTACTCCTCAAAATCCCATTGAAATGTAAACTTTGTTAAAATGGAAACTAGAAGTCAGCAGTTTTGCGTTGTGTCCATTGAAACCCTTGACGGACTTTGATTTTGAACATCTAATTTTGTAACCCCATCAAATGGATGAATAAAAACATACATTCCTTTCAAATGTTTCACCCCAAACCCTCCCATGTCCGTAACCGTTAAGGTGTGTGCATAGCTATTTAAACACTGCCACAAACTTATAACACATTTAAGGATTTTTCCTTTGACAATTTCCATCAAGTTTGTTCATTCAATACTCATGGTCACTGATTAGCTAAGAAATTATCAGCACTGCAAGTGCAGGATGAGTGCAGTTCAATCTATTAAAAACAAAGCTTTAGATTCATCAAGTATTTACCCTAACCTTGACTCACAATTAAAAAAGATTTTTTGGTTTGTTTGTTTGTTTCCTTCACAAACTGTTTTCCAGAGTAGGGAGATGACCCAAATCAATAACACTGGGGAAAAGGATATCGCTCCCCTCCGAGTCAGTTAAGGACAAATGTTGATTGAAACCAGGTCAAACCACAGCAGGTTAATCCCACACTTGAGCCATAGACAGTGACGACAAAGGAAACCGGATCTTGATGCTGATTTGTCACTGAGTGTCACCATAGATTGTATCCAATTAGATATGCAGTAAACATCCCTGCCCCTTTGAACTTAGCAGAGATGTTTGGCTTGGAGCTTTACTGTCTCCGCATGGGAGAAGGAGAAAGGGAGAGAGACATAAGAGAGAGACAGAGAGAGAGAATACTGAATATTGTGAATTCTTGATCAAAGGCAATTCTGACTGCTTGTGGAAATTCAAAAGAAAGAAAAAAAAACAATGCTGGACATCTGTGTTATTGTGTAGGCTTTGGTGACGCGGTGAAATGTCTGAACCATCACTTGACAATGACCTGAAGTAAGAGGGCAGGAGATTTGGATTAGCGGTTAGCTTTAACGAATGAGCTTAATTAATTGTTTTAGCACACCTTGTGCTGCGTTTCCGCATCCCATCAAGCACTTTAGGAGGACCGCTTGAGGTGGCCTGTAAGAAGATTACAGCTGATTAAAGTTCTATCCGTGGATCTGAATCTGACTGAGGAACACTGGCAGGACATCAACCCCACCCCCCCCTGCCCTGCTTATCTGTCACCATGGCAGCAAGGCAGATACCACCTGCAGTGTCACTGGACACTTTATCAGCACACGTAAACACACTTGTACAGCACCCAAGCACACACATACTGTATATGCTTAAACATGGAAACATACACACACACACACACACACACACACACACACGTACACGTATGCACTTATACCACCAGATGCTGCTTGTTGCTTGTTTGGTTTCATAGCCTAATAATGGACCACAACCATGACTAATAGAGTAATGCCCATGCACTATTGCTGGAGTCTCAGTGTCAGTAATGAACAGAACATCCAATAATATGATTTAGTGGCATGATTCCAGAGACTTGCACATTTTCATTGCAGGTTGGCAAAGCAATTTCCCAAAAGGACAGATAAAGGTACAACTTTTTGAACGATCATACACCATTACGATGTTACATAGTCTCTAAGGGGGGTATTCATGTGCAATAAATACCGCATTGTTACATGACATTGTTACTGTACATCACAACATATGTATAAAATGATTCCTCAAGCAACTAAACACCCATGAAATGTCATCTTAATTCAAAGAGATGCCAAGATATTGCATATCATAGGATATTTACACAAGATGTCTACATGTCACAGAAAAACCGTAAAGGTGGGAAGCCATGCCATCTCTCCCGCCTTTCTACCGTTCTCTCTTTAGCGCCGTTACGGCGGAGTGTGGATCAATGTTGTAAAACGCGAAGGCAGCCATTGTGGAGACTCAACTAGAGTAATAAACAAATTAGTGATGCTGTGTTCTCCTCCTCCTCCGTTAGCCGACGGGCTGCCTGTGGAACTGAAGGCACGCCGGCTCGCAGCGCTAACGCGGGTGTAAGTGGCTGTGACAGCCGTTAAAGTGCAGGGCCGGGCACACGACCGAGCCAGAGGAAGCCAGACGGAAGAAAAAAGACATTTGGGACGAAAACACTCAAAACAATTCCAGCCGTGTCGCAGACAATGTTAGGTTAAAGTGGAAAATGTTTCATGTTCCTTTTCATACATATTTGTCAGGCTACTTTCAAATCTCCAGGGAGAATGGGCTTGGATGGGGGGATTGGTGCCTGTGAAATGTGTGTGCATTTGGTGTGCTTGTGTGTGTGTGTGCCTGTCTGTCTGTGTGCAAGCCTCATGTGTCTTTTGGTAACCTGTCAGAGCATAGTGCAGTGCCTGCCCTAATATTTACTGTCTTTTCTGAGGTTTTTCTAAACACACTGTGGGTTAAGCATAGACAGTGTTCTGCAGACCCACAGCTGGTGCCTGTGGTGGATGAAGCCCCTCTATGACAGATATTCTCTGCGCCTCCCCTCTCCTCTCGGCTCCTTTTTATGATGTCACCAACACAATCTCAAGGAACCACTGCTTAAGGCTGATTTATGCTTTGCCGACATAGTGTCTGCTGACAGAACTTTGTCCCGCAATGTTTCGCATTTATAGTTCAGAGATAGTGCCCTGTTACTACAGCAAGCGGATCCCCCTCATATCCATCTGTTTTGCTTGCTAGCTAACTATATAGCTAACCTCTACCTCACGCTCACGACTGCTGTCTGTTCTCGAACTCCCCGTTGAGGTCAGAACTGTAGAATCTCTCCCCACCTTCAAACGCAAGCTGAAGACACACCTCTTCAAGCAGCACCTCTCCCCATCCCTCCCTACCTCCCTGTGAACCTTAATTGTTGTCTCTGTGACTTCTTTGTGTATCGGTATTTTTTAGTTAGCTAGGTAAGTAGTGTTTTGATAGTTAACTTTGGTCACTTTTGCTCTGTTTGTTTGTTTCTTGTTTAAAAAAAAAAAAAAAAAAAAAATTGGCCCTTGTCCTTATCTTTGTTGTACAGGTAGCAGTTCAAATTGTACTTCCCTCTAGGGTCTTTCAGCGAACTTATCCCTGGTTATGGATATGCACTTTGTTGTACGTCGCTCTGGATAAGAGCGTCTGCCAAATGCCAATAATGTAATGTAATGTAATGTAAGCAAAATGTCTTAATTCATAAAAAAACAAGTAGCCTGGTAGTAAACTAGTTTCCTCACGATTGAAAACTTTTGTCTTCGTTTCAGTCCAGTAATGATAGCAGCGCAACGCTTCTGACAGTCTTCTGTGACCTTACAAAAATCTGCCACTGCAGGACACCCATCACCAGTAAAGCTGTCAAATTTGCATCTGTTTTTGTCCGTGGACATGTTCAGACACTTTGTCAGCGAAGCATAAATTCAATCTATCTGCTTCAATCTATCTGCTTGCTGCAACTGATTGGCCAGACAGGAGAGAAGGGGGTGGGTTAAAGGTGTGTGAAAGGGAAACTACTGGAGGCAAAGCTCCTAGATTGGAAGAACTTTAACAATACACCAGCCCAAGAACCATAAACTTTGTCTGTGACCAAAGTCAGTCCAATTTTGGCTGGAAAGGGGTTATGGTTAAGGGATTGAACAAGTAACCACAAAGTTGCACAAATTTGATTTCCAGATGGAATGCTGTCATCGCACACCTGGGCTAAGGTACTTAATTTATTTATAAAAAATATCCAGTTCTGAAAATATCCAGTACAGCGTCCAGTTGTGTAGACGTATGGAATATGAAATATGATCTGTGCAGGTGACCCAGGGTAGACAAACTAATGGCAGTCTAGTGTAAGTGGATGATGTATGCGAACAAATGAAAAATGTGATGATGGCATATGGCGGCATCGCTAGGCTTGTTATTCCAGGCCGGCTCATAGGAGGGTCTCCGCCTCTCCGCAGAGATACGAAACCGAAGAGGAATTAAAGTAAATGGCTCTGTGGAGAGTGTCTGACAACTGCTTAAACCTGTCTGTGAGACCATTATGCTGATAGATGGCTAACCTGAAGCCGGGCTCGGAGGAGGGGAGGGAGACAGACGGAAGGGGCCGGTGCGTACCTGCAGTCCGATTGGCTGTGGCATTTAGCAGGAGCGTGATTGGTCAGCTCGCGGGTGTGATGCGTGGAGAGGCGGTGGGGCAGCCCAGGCCAGCAGGTCCTTTATCCTGCGCATCAATTGGAAAAGAATCAAAAACGATTCTGTAATTGCACCACAACATACATCTCCAGTCCCCCTACCCACACCCGGCCCACCGAACCCCCCCCCCCCCCGCCCCCCTCGCCCAGCACCTCCCCTCCTGGCTCAGGCTGTGACCTGCAGTTGACCGCCTGAACTTAAGAGCGGGGGTCAGGAATGGTCCTCCGCAGGGAGGTCAAAAAGTGGTCACTTGTTCTTCATGCTACGGTGGGTGAATTCAATGGAGCTTTATTGCCGTTATTTATGTAATCTGCGCAGACAGGTTAAGGGGAACTTTCAGGTCCTGCCCCACACTGGCCCCCCCACCACACAATCGCACCCCCGCCCTCCACCCCTTCTGGAAATAAATTCAGATTGTTCGGCAGGCTCCAAATCTCATGTGACTCTGCCTCGGAGCAATTTAGTCTCAATGTTCAGAAAAAGATTCATTTCCCTGCTCGACCCTGGAGGCGACAAGGCTAGCACTCCCAGGTTTGTTCAAACAATGGTGACACGCCAAATGTTTCTCTTCAGGAGAAGAAGGGGGAAAAAAGTCTCCTGATGTATTATGGTGGCTAAATACTAATCAGCAATGAATTATTTTAACGACAGCTAACTCTTCTGGAAACAAAGAACTTAAGAGTCTGTAGGCACTTTCTCGCCAACAATGCAGGCTAATATAGCGGCATTGAAACATCTGAATTGCTCGCTGCGCCCCCTCCATTCATACCACTGGCCGCGGCCGGAAGAATGACAGATTGCTGGTACTCTTTCATATATCGTGGACAGATTCTGTGAGGTCATTGTGCGGGGAAATGATATATACAGCATGACGTGTAGTCGAGGTTCACTAATTCAGTGTAGCCATTTTATATTAATCAGACAGAATGCATTTTAAAACTTTTTCTACAATCAGTAATGGTGGTTTTGTTTGATGGTGATGATGATGATGATGATGATGATTATTGTAATAAGTATTATCATTGCTGCTGTTGTTGTTACTATCATCGTCATCACAGGCCAGTCTGTTAGGGCTGAAATTTAAATATTTCACAATCAGTGAAGCATCAATTACCCTCCAAAGACCACAAATTCATTTTTGCCCCCTATAGTAGACTTAAGTTCTACAGCAACATATCTTTGCAATACCTTCCTAGGCACCTCCATTCTAGCTGCCTCAGCTGTTGAAAAAAAACCACTGAAACTGAAGAAAGCCCCTGGACTATTTGCTGAAAGTTTTGCTGGATCATTGCTACCCACACTGATAAATAGACTTCGTATTTTGTATTTCATATATTTAATTGATATTATGGCAGGATAAATTATGAAAAGACTTAAGTGCGGATTTAGTTCCTCTCCTTGCATTTGTCACTTGCATTGAATTTATTAATTGCGTCGTTATGTTTTTCTTGTCTTGAGGCGAAGCGGCTTTGTAACACAAACCAACATCTATAATTATTTAATCTAATTTAACATGTAGCCCCAGCTGCCACTAAAGTACCAGAAGCTCATGCCCTGATTAGTGTGCTACTAAACATTCATCATGGGTCATTTATAGTTAAGCTGGTGCTGGCTAAAAAAAGCTGTCCACACAAGGAAGGGTTATAGTGGGACACAATGTGCAATGTGTGTTGGTGCTAGTTTTTGCCATCCTTTCAACTGAGAGTGAGACTTAATGGGCCCCAAAATGAGTGAAGTCATCATCTGCCATAGAGTCTCACAGGACTGAACCTATCATAGCTTTCTCCTCTGGAAGGCAAAGCCTTTAGACTGAAACCTCAAAAAAATGGTGGCAGCAGAAAACTTTGCTTGAAAACTGTGAAATAAGTTTAATGTACTCCCCCGTGTCTCTGTGTAAGCTCGCGGCTCAGCTTCCCCTTCGTGGTAGGCGGTTCTCAGACGCAGCAGGAGGTGCCAGGAGCTCTCTAGCGGGTGACTTGGAGAGGGGCGACTCATAAAGCCGAAAACAAACAACGCGCCGGCACAAAAAGGTCGGCGCTCAAAGCCTTCACGCGGTCACTCCGGCCCCAGAAACATCTTCACTCGAGCTGCTGGCTGCTCTCCAAGCCTCCCCTCCACCGTGAAAGAGCTGCTCTAATTCAGCTGAACCAGGAACAGCGTGGTGTATGTGGGAGGAGCCTGGTCAGTTAGCGTTTGACTTTTTGTAAAAATTTGTTTGATGTTTTAATTCTATTTTTAGAAAAACAGCTTCAACATTTTAACATTAACATTAATATACCCCTCGGATTTTCTTATTTGTAGCAAACCTAAATAAATATGCGTGCAATTGTCCAATATGGGTACTGTGCGGCAAATATTATCTTCGATAATTTCCCCAATGCTGTATAGTAGTCCCATAGTGAGACATGGAATCCATTTTATACTCAGTGATATTTTCTAATGCTTGTGGTTATGAATATGACATCAGAATGTCATGAAGACATTTTTTAAAAATATATATTTTTAATATACTTGTCAACTACTTGACAGCAGAAGTGGAATTCATAAATGGTATTAATACATTTCTTAGTTCAAATGTCAAGAACACGTTGCTGATACACCGTGATGTAATTCACATTATTTTAATTTGACTAATTGTAGTGACAACCAGTTGCACTCCTGTCACATTCTAACAGACATAACTCATTTTCACATCTCCACCTTTGCCATTTTAGATCAAAGGTTTTGGTTGACTGATGTTTCATGGAACGATGATGGACATTCTGTCTGTGAATCAACTGGCTACTTGCACACAGACCAAAAAAAAAAAAGAAAAAACATTTCTGGCTTTCTAGCGTGACATGATTTAAGCAGCACAAGTCTTGATATGTGGGTGGTATCTGGTCTAAAAAGGAGTAAGCTAAGCTAGAGCAGCCTTTAACACTTTATGGAGGCCCCCGCATATTTTGAAAGGGTTATCCATTAAAACTGAGTAAATCCAGAGACTATTTTTGGTCCTGATACCATCTTGATGCTGTCGCTGATAACTTCGTTTTTCTGGCCAGTAAAGAATCCTGTTCAAATCCTGCATCTGCCAGTCGTTTCCACATAATGCAGCCCATGTGAGGGTATAACAAGTTTGGCTTTATGGAAATCTGCAATCTTGCCCCTTATCTGAGCTCTTGATCCAGAACAAATTTTATATCAGGCACGCACCTCAGAGACCAAAGCGTGTCAGGTTTCTCTGCTGCTTTTGGCGCATAACTGGGGCAGGAACACAAACAAAGCAAGGTCAAGAAAATAATTTATAAGCCAGATTAATGAAAAGGTTGACCAGCCCAGCAGAAAGTAATGGTAGCTCGAATAGAATAAAACTATAGAATAAAAATCCTAACTCTGGAAAGACGGCTCACTGACCTTTCTTATGAAAATAGCCGTTTGTATTAATGCGCAAACTGCTCTTTCCTTGCACTTCACAGGTTTTCAGGCATGCTCCTTGATGCTTGAACTTATGATTGTTACTGTGCCTATCTTTAGCTCTTGTGGTGTTTACTTACAATGTTAAATGCTCTTTTGTAAGTCACTTGGGCTAAAAGCGTCTGCCAAATGATTAAAATACAAATGTGCCTGGCACAATAGCTTGTGAGGAGGAAAGTAGATGATATTTGGCATGCCCATATGAATAAAAATGTATTTTCTTGTTATAGAGGGAATCTTTCAGACGCATGGAAGAGTTTGATAGTATTATCAAAGTTGTTGTGTGTGACACACTGGAAAGAAACCTTTAATCACATTTCCCCCTAGGGTTAATCACTATAGCCTGCTAGCACTAGCACACTTAGCATATCTGTGATCACAGGTGTGGTAGCTTTTTAAAAGCATCAAACACTACCTCATTATCAATTAGCATTCATGTCAACAACAACAACAACAGTTCATAAGGGAAACACTTGACTCTTCAAGCAGTAAACACATCATTATTCAAAATAGCACTTTTTCAAAAGAAGACTAAACAAAGATTATCTGACCATTTTAGGCTACATTTCGATAGCTAAATAAATAGTTGACATAGAAAAGATTTATTTGTAATGGTTTTTTCTTTACCAAATGTGTAAAGTAAAAAAACTAAAAACAAACAAACAAACAAAAAAACAGATGGAAATAGACCTTTTCAAGTTCATTAAACACATTTGTATTTAGTATGCCATATGTCTCTCCCAATGTGTGTCTCCATTTTGTGCAAGGGTGATGTTTCATTTTAACATGGGAGTGCACATATTTCATGTATTTTATTGTATGAAATAGTTGAATTATGGCATGTACTGCTCTGGGATAGAGAAATATTTTAATATGGTTATGGTTTACGATGTTTAGACCAGCCGTAGAACGAGGGAAAGAAGACACAGATCACATAGTGCAGGATTCATTCACACACCTCCACCAAGCAGGTCAGTTCTGATGGCAATGTTAATGTTTGTCGTCAGTATGAGGCTGTACAATATACATACAATGAAGAGAGAAACAGAGACGAAGAGTGAAAATATATTTTTACATCATGTAAAAAATTACAAGGAAAGAAAGGGTGGTGCATATGTGTAAAAGATTACCCCAAAATGTGATGTGACCGCTAAATCCTCTGGCCTTTCTTGAACTTTCCAGAGTAAGTTGAGTGAAATCTATTATTTCCACGCCAAGACATTTCGGTACTTTTCTTTTTAAAATTCCACTGAGGCTGAGTGCAATTATTGGCCTGCAGAAGGATGAGACAGTTTAGAATACAGGGTCACATGGCTATTTCTATGAGAACAAACAGGAATACCGTGTTAAAATCATAACGCACACTGTTTCATGCTAGACTATGAAGTATTCACTGATTTTACCTAACCACAATACCAGAGCGTGTTTTTGTTTAATTTCATGTTAGTTGATTGAATAGTGCAAGTCTTTATTTGAAGCCATTTCTCTTGGTTTCCAATGCAAGTCTGCCGGGCTGGGTTATGACAGTACAATCCAGAGAATGTATTTCCCAATCATGCATTTCTATTCTGCACGCAGGTGAGGGGCAGTAATGTTGGTGGCAGAGTGGGGGAGAGAGGGATCTGGGGGAGGAGTCTGACTGAAAGGAAAAGTCTTTGACTTACTCAGAGTGGAGGCTGCCCTTGAACTGCTTCCAGATGTTACTGCTAAAAATAGCGTGTGTAATATATGGAAATGGTTTGGAAAACGGTCGCGTTTTATTCTATTTTCCTGCATCCATTATGCCCCCCGTTCTATGACTCAAACATAGATAGAATGTAATGAGTTTTCATTTATTAGTGTATAAAATAATAATGCTAACGCATGTCGCCTCAAATGATTTGAATGTGTATCTGAATGGCATTACTATGCATTCTAAAAATAGAATTCTTAAAGCAAGAAACAACAAAAATACCAAATTAAAACCGACAAATTACAAATAATATTCATTAAAATGATCAGGTATCACTTAAGTCTACAGACACACACAATCACACTGATAATGCGGGGTGATTAGCATTTGAGTCATGTTGTTGCCGTGGTCGCCATTCCGCCCAGCAGTCAATGTGCGAATGAGAAGGAGATGAGCAGCGGATAGAAAAAAGGATGAGTGCAAATGGCACGGACACAGTGGACATCGAACAGTCATTTTTCAATACAGCAGATTCTTTCAATGAAAAACTCTCATTCTCTGGCTCATTTCATTATTGCTGTGGCATGTCCACTGTATCCTTAGCAGTCTGGTAAAAAAAACAAGAATTACCATTGGAAAGCTGGTGTCATGTGGTGCACATATTTTTTGGGTTACAGTTCATTCTTTTTAACATGCTAAGCTGTAGACAATTGTTTCAGGAAGTCACTGCATAATCCCTCAGTGTTGTGTGTATAAACTTCTTTAATGAGATAGCGTTTATTTGTTTTGGTTTCCTCCTCTGTGTGCATTTCCAGGGCCCTGGTAATTCAAGCTGGCGCGGCCGAGCAAAGAGGCTAGCTTTGGATGCCAGCTCAGACTGAGCTCTGGATTTAATCTAGAGTGCTTTCTCCTTTTCACCGTATGTGTTACCGAGGATTTCAGAAGCATTCTGGATGGACACGAACAATGCAAGACAGCAGTACAGTAAAACTGTCGTAAGGGTCATTTTCAAAAAACAGCAGAGAAAACCCCTGAATGATCTTTTTTTCAACTTGAAATTTGATGACAAAGTTTGTGATGAGTAACAGGTTGTTTCATAAATTTGGGATTTAAAATTAAATTAAGCTTCTTTATTTTAGGCGGGTCATTTTTTAACCTTTGGACAAGGGGAGCATACAAAATGTTAAGACTACACAAGGGTTAATGTGATAAGAATCATCGCTTGAACCAATGTTTGTTTTTTTTTCTTTCTTCCTACGCATAAAGAATTCAGTACAGTGTATGATGATTATTATAGCGTTACCATACCGTAGCTGTGTCAGGCTGTCCTGTTTTCCAAACTGAGATCACAATCTATTTGACCCATAAAATCTCTAATCCCTGGTTTAGCGGACCCGTAATTTGTAAATTGGCTGATGGAACATGGATGCCATTTAATCTGAGATTTTGATTTAGGTCACGTCCATGTCAGTGTGTTAAGGGTGCCTTCGGAAGCCTGTGTTGAAACGGCAAATGCTTGTGAACACACCGTGCTGGTCCCAGGTCAGATTGCGCTGGTCCCAGGTCAGATTGCTCTGGTCCCCCAGGTCTTACTGCTTTGGTCCCAGGTCTTATTATGCCAGGGGGAACAGAATAACCAAGGCAGAGGTACCGATATCCACAACAACCAAAGAAGAGTCCAGGGAAGCAGGCAGGGGTCAAAACCAGAAATCCAGATAAACAAGGACAAGGAAACAAGGAGGCTAGAAATGGGGGAAGGAATAAAGGGCTAAGGACAAGAAAACAGGACAAGACAAACTAGCAGCATGCAACTGAAAAGGACAGGTATGAATACACTGGGGAATGAGACAAACTAGGCGGGGCATGGGAGTGAGGGCGGTCTAACAAATAAACATCAGGTGAGACACATGAAAGGGTAATGGGACAACAACGAGGGGGAAACGAAAATGCGGACTGGATTCACAAAGACACACATGTAATACAAACGGCTCCGGACTAGAGAGTAGACAATTGCAGAGAATCAGGAGATGCAGAGATATGGAGAGACAGGTGCGAATACTTCGCTGAAACTAAGCAAGTAATCAGTGATAGAATAGAGAGGCGGTGTTACAGAACAGAATTGAAACTGGAGATGCGTTAGTAAGTTAGTTAAATGATTTAGATTACAAATACCCAAAACTAGTGAATGTTAGTTTGTTAGTTTGACAAACATATTAGTGTGTTAGTATAATTAGTACTGTACAAATTCTATGTTTGTTAAAATTAGTATATTAGTGCTATGTACAAACATGAAATGGAGAGAAAGCAGGAAGTAAGGAATGCAAGATTGGAAGGAAGGTTGAACCCCAGAACTACCGTAAACACCCAAATAGTGGGGCACGCAAACAAGGGAGTGACTGGGCTAGTAAACATTCAGACTCAGACATCACAGGGGAAGACGAGTGCAAAGACTAATGACTATAAACAGAACACCAGACACGAATATGAAAAATAATAAATAACAAGAATAACAATAATAAACAATAATAAACGAACAGACAGAACACAGGAACATAACAGGCCTAACTGTGCTGGTCCCAGATCTGACTGCTTTGGTCCCAGATCTGACTGCTTTGGTCCCAGATCTGACTGCGCTGGTCCCAGGTCTGACTGCGCTGGTCCCAGGTCTGACTGCTCAGGTCCCAGATCTGACTGCTTTGGTCCCAGGTCTGACTGCGCTGGTCCCAGGTCTGACTGCTCTGGTCCCAGGTCTGACTGCTTTGGTCCCAGGTCTGACTGCACTGGTCCCAGGTCTGCCTGCTCTGGCCCCAAATTTGACTGCACTGGTCCCAGGTCTGACTGCGCTGGTCCCAGGTCTGCCTGTACAGGCTGTTAACAGGATTTATCTGCAGGGACCTTACTGGAAGATAATAATAAATAATATTTGTATCCAAAGTGACTAATAGTTGATTATACTAAGCAGGGAACAATCCCCCTGGAACAATGCGGGCTCAAGGGCCTAACTTCTGAGCAGATCTTATCGTGGGTACACCGGGGCTTGAACTGCCAACCTTCCAGGTCCCAGTCATGGAGCAACTAGGCTACATGCTGCTGAAGACTTGGGGATGTCGAGCTCACCAGCTTATGGGATTTTTCATCTTTATTCACAGAGTGTGCAGAGTCGCTCTTCAAAGAGTGATAATAGGCAACCAATTAGCTCTCGGTTGCAGCCAAGTGTTAATTACATCAAAACCACTGTCCTATACTGAACCCACTCAACCACACTTACGTATGCTGTGTACGCCATAAAACCCTTAAAACAGAAAGGTTCTCTCTCCTCCAGCTGTTCGGCTGAGAAACACAATGCTTTCTATCTGTTCACGCTAGGCGTCTGAAGACAGGGTAGTGTCTGCAGACGACCTTATTGTCTACCCCCATACGCCCACACCACCCACCCACCCCTCTAATCTACTAATGTTAGAAACCCTTTAAAGTTGTTTGAAGAAGTTACAGTGGGTAACTGTAAACCTCTTAACCCTGCACTCATCGCTGCCTTGCTGGGTTTCATTTGATTAGTGCCGGGGCAGGCGGGCTGGACCCTGACAAAGAGCCACGTTGGTGGGGTCCTCGCTCCCTCAAAGACCCCCTTGTCAGGAGGAGGCAGGGAGAAAATGGTGGGCGAGCAGAAAGCCCTGCCATTTATAATGGTTCCCCCTTCCACCCACCCCCAACCTAAAATGAAAGCATTCTTAGCCGTCCAAATGTCTCTTTTTCTCCTCGCTCCGTTCCTTTTCTATTCCCGGCATTGTTGGGTTACGGGAGAGGGAGAGAGAGAGAGGAGCCACGCCCGTACGCCGAGGCACTGACAGCTCCGTCGCCGTGGAACTCAGCCGAGCTCCGGGGGCGGTCCGTCAGCCCCGCGGTGGGAGCCGTGACCCCCGGGGTTCAGAGGGCACGACCCCAGGAGCGCGGAGATCAGTCCGCCCGACCTTCCGGAGAATTCCGGGGCGGGGACAAAGGCCGAGCGCTGCCGGTAAGAATCAGGTGGAGGGCTCTGATTGGAGCTGACAGGGGTGTGACAGGGTGAGTGACAGACAGGAGGCCGCGCCCCCAGGAGGCATGGGGTAAACTCTCTGTGCAGCCTCATCCTGTCCGTGGGCACGAGAAAAAAAAAAAATCAATAACAACTAATCTCTCTCCCAACATAATGAAACAAACAGAAAACGCAGGCATTGTTTGCGCTGCTCTCCCAGAGCCTCGGACGCTTTGTGTGGGCAGGGGGAGAGGCGGGGGCGCGCTGCCCCAGGGGGTGCTGGGAAGGCGGGGGGTGGGGTGGGCAGAGGCGCTTTCTTTCTCTGTCTGTTTGTGCGTTCTCTCTTTTCTTGTGGGAGAAGAAACAGAAACTCTGAAAACTCCCTGGCCGGCCTCCGTGCTCTCCGCTAGATGCGTTCCATCTGTTTTTTTTCCTTCGCCGGAAGAGCAGAAATGGAGGGGATTTTCTGTGTGTGTGCGTGTGGGTTCATCTCTCGGACATGTTTGTGAACACGGTTTGTTGCACTGTTTGCGTTCTCGCTGTGTCTCAGCTGTGAGAGCTGGAGGGCTCTGCGGGCAGATGTGTGAACGGAAAAGAGCTGGGATTTTAGCATAAGTGCACTTAGCTTAGTGTCAGCTGCACATCGCTACCAGCCCAGCAAGGCCTCTTACTGCGAGAAAATATAAACCAGAGAAGGCATGGTTAGCCGTGTCAAGCATTTATAATCAGCATTCGTACAAGCTGTAGAACTCAAAGTAAAGTATGTCCAACTGCACTTCCTCTGGGGTTTGATATCAAAATGCTGTTGCTGTCTCCTTTGCCTACATGTACACACAAACTGATAATTTTACTGGAAGCTTATCTGTCAAGAGAAGTGTGGGCATGGTAAAAACACAACCGCAGGCCGCTCCTGTTCTGTGCTTTTACAGGACATGGACAGGCCCTTGGTCTGGTACTGAATCCAGATTGTGTCAGACCCAGCAGTGGACCCACAGAGTGACACAGGCCCACAGGGGTTTGCTGCACCCCAGCAACGGGAGGGTTTCAGCAGGCCGGGATCACAGGAATGGACCCCCGCTGGTGGATCAGGGGCCTGTTGAGCTGCAGGTGAAGCCCCTTCCTCCAAATGATATCTGCCTGAGGCCGAACTGCAAACTACAGTACAGAACTGCCGATTAATTCATATGAACATGTTATATTGGATGTGACATGTCTCCCTGTCTACCCCTAAACATATGCATATGGTTACATGAGTATTTATGTATATGATTGCATTGGAGAGAAAAGGGATTGAAAAAAAAAAAAAACATTCAACATACAAAAAAATTCATATTGAGAAACAAAGGAAGGAAAATTATAGAGATGTTTCAAGATGAGAAAAGGTAGAGAGAAAGAAGTCATTAAAATGCCCTTTTGCATGACTGGCATTGGGCTGGGACCGGTCGGGGAAACGCCAAGGTTGAGGGTCTCCGGTCTCGTGGGGAAGGCCCGTGCGATGAATGAGGGGTCTGATAGACGTGCATTAGCCCTGTTCTGCATCTCTGAACCCAAGGCACCGGAGCAGAGGGGAGAAAGGGTCCCGTCTTTGTGCAGCTCTAATTCGATTTGTACCTTCCCGCGAGGGGTGCGTGTGGGGGCCGTCCGGCCCGATCCCGTACCCCCCGTTCAGGGGGGCCGCTGTCGTGGGAAACTGCAGACAGCACACGGGACAGACAGAACAGGGCTCTGTCGCGTCGTCGCGTTATTAAATTACGGGGAAAGGGACAGACAGGAAGAGTCCCTGGCCTCTCTCGTGACGCTGCGCGCGGGACCTGGGCGTTCGGCGGGGCCGGCCCCGATTCACCCCCGCCTCTGTCCCTGAACACCCATGTCAAAGGTCCTGCTTCTGGGAACGGGGTTTTGTTTGGTAACAAATGTGACTTCCTCCCAAATTTCCACTAGTTCTCAGACGTGTCCTTATTTTTTTCTAATTCTTATTACGAAAGACTTTCCTTTATTCCTGATATAGAGATAAGTGAAGAGGAAATTACATTCAAATTGTACAAATTAAAAACAAATTGTACAGTAATGATGTGAGTTAGTAGTCAAAAGGAGACGACTAAATGTTTCGTAAGATTTGACCAGTTTAGCTACACACTAAAGTGTTCAGTGTTGATTCAGCTCAGTTTATAATTCCATGGTCTATCAGAGTTTAACACATAGAATGTGCATCATATTTTATTTCATATGTATTTGAATAGGGTGTTTGTTGCTAGAAGGGCTTTTGTTACAAACATATAAACACAGAGACAGTATTAAATATATATCATCAACACAAAACATCATTACCATAATTATGCTGGTGTTATTGCTATATGTAATATTTACAAAGTGTACTAAAGTAAAAAATAAATAACTAAATTAAAAAAATAGAAAAATAAATAATAATTATAATAATGATAAAGAATGAGAGAACTTGATTATATGACTGGTTACTCTTCAGAACAGTTTCAGTTTGTATTTAAAATGGTTCCAGTTAGGATTAATTTTGCGCTGTGCAGGTAAGGAGGACCATGTATTAACCCCCTGTAAAGAGAAGGCTGTCTGGGTAGTGCAGATACAACCCTGCTGTGTTACATTAGTTAGAGCTGTTGGGAGTCAGGTATGGTGTATCATATAGCTGTGCTTATCCATATCCCATTGCTGTGAAAGTTTTATTTGCGGATCTTACCAGGGAAATGGTGCCATGGCATGAATGCGAGCCATGCATTGATATGTTATGTGGGTATGCGTCGAAGCAGGGCTATGTCTTCCAGAAGCAGATAACGGGCAGCCTGTTTGCGTAAACGTTGTAACGTATGACCGCCCTCTCCTATTTGCACACTGATAGCGCGTAAAGGCCGAGTTGGGACAGGCAGCACGGCTTTGATTTAAGCGCAACTCCCACCAGCGCGGAGGGGTGGCCCTCTGTCACCACGCCATTCACCGCGGGGGCTCCCACGGGCGACATCTGACCCGGAGGAGTCCCGCGTGCCCACTGCGGCCGGCCTCTCCTCTGGGGGTCAGGGCCGTCGCAGTGACCTTTGGGCCCCGGCACCTTTCCCTGCGGGCCCCGCACCCCGCCCCCCCCCCCTGCCCCCCGGCCGGACCCTGCATTGTGTGTGCTGAGCGGAGGGATGAAATAGGTGAAGGCTAACGCCTAGCGCTGCTCAGGACCTGACCTCCCCCCGCGGGGCTGAATGGGAGCGGCTATCTGCCCCGTCCATCAATCAAACCGGACGGACCATACGCGCGGCGGAGGGGCTCGTCTGCTCCGCATGCAAATGATCATCCTTAGAAGAGGAAGCACACACACAGATACACACACTACATGCACACCACACGCATACCACACACACACGCACACACACACGCAGACACACACACTACACGCACACCACACGTATACCACACACACACGCACACACACACGCAGACACACACACTACACGCACACCACATGTGTACCACACACACACGCACACACACACAGATACACACACTACACGCACACCACATGTGTACCACACACACACAAACAGATACACACACTACACGCACACCACACGTAAACCACACACACACACGCACACACACAAACAGATACGCACACTACACGCACACCACATGTGTACCACACACACATACACACACCGCAAGCACACCACACACACCACACATACACACGGACAACCAGACATACAGACACCACACCACAGACACACACATACAACCAGACACACACACACACACACACACGCAGATACACACACCACACACCACATACCACACATACAGACAACCAGACACACAGACACCACACATACGCACATGCACACACACATGCACAGATACGTACACACACACACAAAGCCACATAAATAATAAATATACAGAGCTATAAACTGATGAATTTGCAGCTTGTAAGTAAAAGCGTCAGGAAAGACCTTCTAGCAGCGCTTCAAAGGAAGCAGGTAAGGCACATCTCATATGTGCACAGGGAGACAGATGGCATGTGCGTGATTCCTTTCATGCAGGAGTGAAAGGCCAGGGCCAGGGCTCGGCTTCGCTGACAGACTGCTGAGCTGCACACACAGCCCCTCAGCAGGGCGAGCGGACAAACAATGACCTCAGGAACACAGACGTAATTACCTTGATTTATCACAACACTGCTATTGCCTCTAAATAAATAAGTCAGTATCTCTTCCACATATCACATGATCAACATAGGACGGAAATGTCTTCCTCTCAGTTCCTTTAACATTTATTGCAAAAGCTTTCGAATATTCAGGGGATATGTTAAACCGAGTTCTGTCACAGTGGAAATCAAAATCTATGTATATTAGAATTTTGTTTGTATGTGTTCAGACACATTTTCCCCTTCAGAATTTCGACATTTAAATGGTTGCAATTACACTGAAGTAATCTGCAGTTTAAGCGGTCATCAGTGAGATAAATTTGTAGTCAGTCAGGCTCCAGTTAAACATGACTCACTACATAAAGTACTAATCAATAGATACAGTCACTGTGCGCCAGTGTCACCAACCAGAAAATATCAACATTTCACTTTCACAGATATTGACAGGATTGGCTGTTCAGTACAAGAGCTTTTTTCCAATACGGGTGAATAATCTCATGCTCATCAATGCCTGTAGCTCGACCAGACCACAGAGAACTTTACTTTGACATATCATTGACCCAACTTCATTGTTATCGAACCAACCTAATTCCTGTCAACAGCATCATCATATATACATATTGGCACCCATCCACAGCTATTGATAGTCTGTCCCCACATTAGTTTGTTCCATTTAACAATGAAAATGACTTACTGCACATGCAAGCAGCCATTTTGTTTTCAAATCCAAGCTTTCCTCTTTGACATAAGAAGCTAGTATTTTAAGATACTCCGTAATGGATGAATAGGTGGAGCGGTTGGGGTTAAATAGCGGTTAAGTTCATTACCGTGCAGTCAGCATCATTAACCTGTTTTATTACTGCACTTTGTGGGGATGGTGGATACTTTAGAGGCCGTCAGTTCATCTTCCTGAGGGTGTCTAATAAGCAGATATATCAGGAACGCCCTGAAGACTATACTCATAGGACAGCAAACAAGGGATTCCTTATTGTACAAACCACTTGCCAAAAACCGAAGTTTCAACACAGTCTCCTACACTGTGGAGGGGCTAGCCTCGAACTGTTTAAAGTCTGTAACCATTCTTATGTTTGTAAAAATATTTTTTATGTTTTTGACTTCCTTTTTTTACCTGTGTATACTTTCTACTGCTGTTGAGACTATGATTGGTTGTGTTTAAATTGTCATTCAATCCTTTTTGTTGCATTGTTTCACCAAAATCTTTTATTATTATTATTATTATTATTATTATTATTATTATTACTAATTTATTATTATTATTATTATATATTATATATTATATATATTATTGCTGTTGGTGTTGTTGTTGTTATTATTATTATATGTAAACTTAATGTTTCATTGGGGCAGTGGGTTGAGGGTGACAGAGTGCGGCCTTGGATAAGGGCATGCAGGAGTGACACCCTCCGCGCTACCCCAGGACATGAGCACACACGTGGAGCCTTCACGGCCCTTTTCCCCCCTGATAGGTCTTTACCGTCGGTAGACTGTACCGCTGTCTTTACAACTGTCCCGCCTGTACTGTTCCTCACTCGCATGGGAAATATTCACGCCCTCAGTACAGTCACCGAAAGCAAGCGTGCGGCTAAGAACATTACCGCTAACCAGGGCTTGGACTTGAGGCCGGAGCGCTGCATGTTGCTGATATCTACGCTCCGAACCCGCAGGACTGATGTAATTATCCCCCGAGACTCTCCGTGCCCTCCCGTCTGGACTCTCTCCCGGAGGGTGACCCCGGGTTGTCATGGCAACGGGTTTCTGACACTTCTGTCATTCCTCTTAAGATTACACCCCCAGCTCTACTGTCAAATTAGTACCTGTCATATTCCAGCTGCCATTTTGACAACTCCTTTCTTTCTACTTTTCTCCTCGTTTCTCCCTCTCTCTGACTTTCCTTCTACCGCGAGTTTAACCTCAAAGTGGCAGAGCATGTCAGTCCTGACCATGCTGGGATCGGCAGAGGTGGAATCTCCTGGTGTTAGCATCTCCAGGACTATGTGGGCTAGTTATTGGGAGAGATACTGTGTTAGTAGGTTTCAGTTTGTTAACGATTTTTGACACGATTTAAAGTCATAGCAGGAATAACTGCGTAATAACATGGCAGGAGATAACACAATTGCTAACATTATTTAAATGAATGTGTACTGACTGCAGTATATGAGTATTGGTGAAATGTGAAATGTGATAAATTGAGATGTGTTAAAATGTGGCATTGGAGTCAGCCTGGTAAAGATGTGGTAAATAAAATGTTAAAAGCACAAATGTGCATACAAATCTATTTGGCTTTTATTTCAAAAAGCTTTTTGCAAATTTAGCAGAAACTATATCCAAGCAACAGACCTAGACCTGAATTTAATTATCATCAGTTTTTTTCCCTTTTACTACAAAAAGATAAAAATAAAAAATACCCAAGAAAGGGAATCCTCTTTCATAATGTATCCACCATTCTCCCCGCCTTCCCAAATCTGACAGCTCCAGAAAACCTGTCAGTAATTCCTGGAGAAAGACCCACAGCCCCACGAACAGTCCGTAATGTTTCTACATGCCACCATGAAAGAGAAGCACAGCAGACAGTCTGTGCAGCTACAGATGGTCTCCACACTGCTGTAAATAGTTACATTGCTTGTTAGTTATCACAGTACCTAACTCTCTGATTCTTCTTCTTCAGTATTATTATTATTATTATTATTATTATTATTATTATTATTGTTATCATTATCGTTATCGTTATCGTTATCATTATCGTTATCGCTACTGCTGCATTAACTACGTTAAGTCTATGTAGACAGTACAGTAGCCAGGTGTTATATGTCATTTCCACATTCTAAATATGCTTTGGAAGCACTGCGCTGGTTGCCCTGCCAGTGAAGCAGCAGTGAATTGTAACTGAAGTGAGAGATCTACGTCCGGCCCGCGGGCCCCTGTAAGGCCTAGCCGCTGGCGGCTCCAGCAGTGCCAAGTGGAAATGAACATGTCAGCATCGCTCTCTGGGTCTCTGCGGTGGCACTCCGGAGCACAACAGCAGACTGCTAACAACAGCAGACTGCTAACAACAGCAGACCACTAACAACAGCAGACTGCTAACAACAGCAGACTGCTAACAACAGCAGACCGCTAACAACAGCAGACTGCTAACAACAGCAGACTGCTAACGACAGCAGACTGCTAACAGTCATCTTCGTAGTCTGGCCCACTCTCACTGCATGGTAACTCTATTATATACTGAGTCACTCAGCTCCAGCAAGTTCATATTCAGGCGCACACGGCCACATTCATACCTGATAAGAGAATAGCAATTATTGGTTAAGTTATCAAATAATTTGGGATTTTTATATGCATGGAAAAAAAGGGAAAAACTTTTTTTTATGTTGTCAAAGTTAATGACTTCCTTTTGATTAACTACAATTTCTGTCCCTTTACTATTGTTTCAAAATTTTGAGACGCTATACAGTGCTTTTGTTTGTTGGTTTGTTTGTTTATTTGCTTGTTTGTTGTGTGATATGACACTGGTCGAATGTGACTAAACAATGTTGGTTTATATATCTGCATAGGCCAATATCGGCCAAAACACCGCACTTAACTTTCCCGAAACCCAGGGGAGGCGCTGGCGTGCAGTTTCTTTGGTCACTCTTTCGCTCCGCGCTTGTGCAAACGCTGTACGCTCACATAATGCGCATCAGATGTTGTGTAATTACACCACTTAAGAGCCATTCGCTTCACACATTCACAGTTCAGCAGCACAGCTGACACACCCAGGCACTAATGTGGCTGAGTCAGGCTGGAGGTGATGGCATGGTGCGACAGCGAGCCTGCTGCCACCACCGGGCGGGGAAAGAGCCCGGAACATTCTGCTGCGCTCTACCATACCAAGTCCTGCCTTCTCACCTGCGTGATGCTGACAAAACTTGTCAACTACTCAAGCAAGTACTACCTCGGAAAGCCATCAGCAAAGATAAACATTAATTAAATAATGTAGCAATATTTCATTATGGAGTATAATTACAATTCTATTGTTGTAATAAAAAAATCTAGCTATGACAGTTTAAAACAAAAAAACAGAACCAAAAATAGCATGTTACTATGGTAAATACACATAGCAAGCATGGGCAATTATGTTTTATCTTAAATGTAAACATTACAGTAATTACATACGATCAAATGAACAGATGAAGAATGTATGTCTTTAACGACTGCATTGTGCCTATGCTTTGCAAGTGAAGGAATGGGAAAAAATGAGGAAAAAGTGGCAAACTTTCTGTGAGACCACGTGCAGAGGTGGTGAAATTAAACCTGTTACTCATTACTCGCCATTACTTCTCTGACCCCTCACCCCTTCTCTATGACATCACCACAGCCCTGTGGCCTCCTGGCAGGCAGCAGTGTGTGTGTGTGTGTGTGGTGGGGAGGAACAGGGGGTGTAAAACAGAGGGATACCTGCTTAATTTCTCCTCAAATTTGGCAGAATGACACACTCCAGCCTCCCTCTGACCTCTCAGGATGTGATGTCATAGCAACAGAAAGAAAGCACAGCAGCTAAAAGGAAGAGGCATGCCGAATCTCAACCGTTTTTCCCATTTTCCTTTAAACTCAACGCCATTTTGCTGGAGACACACTTCGCCGATGTGTAAAGACACATTTCATGATGTCTGGAGAACTGAGAGAATGAGAGAACTGAGCAAACTTAATGCGAATATGCCACCAGAGGTTAGCTTTGGCTAGCACGTTTTAGCATGTTTACGTTCAGTCCTGGGGAAAAAAATCGATTAAAATAAGAAAAACATCAGAAGTAAGCTATTGGTCCAAACCCCATAAGTGCTATCTCAATCCCCATTAGGGAGCCAAATTAAAATTACCTCTGTCTAAATCTATCTAGCCCATAAACTTTATGCATAAATCATACGCAGGCTATTTGTCATAAATGCTGATCCCAAGTGAATAATGTTCTGAGCGCTTTGTGGTACAGACATGTCTAGAGTGTGGGGAAGCGTTTTTATTTTTCCTTCACTCATTCCTGTTACCAGCCCGGCGGGATCAGTAACTGTCGTTTTGGCTTCAGCTTTATCCCAGCGTCAGGAATACTCTCCGGTCTGTTTCACGCTTGGGTTTCCGGCTGAGTAATCCAACACCGTTCCGTTTTCCTGGAGGTCCGCTCCCCCTGGCTGAGCTCTGGGCTCGGGGTGGTACGGGGAACACCTGTGCTGTCCCGGCCACGGACAGCGTGGCCCACCCCTGCCCGCTTGTGAAGCTGTGTATATCAGCTGCTCCCGTAACAGGCCCAGCATTCCCTGACCTGGTTCCACAGAGGCCTGTGAAACAACGCGCCCTGCTACGCCAGCCCTCTCTCAAACACCATCCCTCATCTCTACAACACCGTGTATCCTTCCTAAACTCCCGCACGGCTGCGGTCCGCTTAAACACGCGTGTAAAAGGGAAACAAAAGTGAGAGCTATGGGAACAGAACGGGAGGGAATGGCAAAGTTCACATTCACGAGTCTGTGCAGAAAAGCTAGACTGTAAGAGGGTTAGGGTGACTTCTCTTGATATGGTTTGTAGATAGCTAGCGCTGCGCTAGGAAATTAATACGCACTACCAAAAGATTGTGTGTTAACCTCTATTTTAACTGCCTGCATCTGTCCATACATGTTCATCCCTTCTTTTACACTCCTCCACCAAGCAAAACAATATCCCATTTTAATTCTTGTTCTGTTCCAACGAAGATCACTTTCTGTTTCGGCAGACTTTCCTTCAGATTGTTGCTTTGGTTTACTTCGAGTTAGTGGCCTGATCGAAGGTTGAAGGATCTAATCCAGTTTCAGGAGTATTCCTCGTTTTAGTGCCGTTATCCAGTGAACCTGCTTTGTGACACAGGGTGCGGACTTTCCTTCAGTAGCTCAGGCATATTTGTAATCAAACTTTGACTTTTCATCACCAAACAATTCTTCACTAAACTCGAGCAGACTAGCAATTCGCTACAGCCTGCAATCCGCTGCCGTCTTCCATATTGGTTTATTAGACATATTTCAGGTACTAGCATTAGCTGTAACGCTCATCGAAATGCATGGTAGCAACAGCTAGCAAATGTTTTATTAATTGTGAATGGCCAAAGGTACTGGGTATCACTGGTGCTACACCGAAACACTTACACCGCATCACTTCCTGTGTGCCGATTCAAGTTTTAGTGGTAGGGTCGTGCCCGCTCATGTCTCCATACAAACATGTGCTCTCCTAAATCGACAATGGCGGTTGCAATGAATATTGCAGCATGACCATGTTTGGACAAAATTGAGGTGAAAACGGATAAAAAGAATACAATAGGCTGAGCAAATTGAGTCTGTTTTCGATTTGCTATTGACTGGCTACAATGACACTGTGTACCAAATGTGTATTTTCAGCATTCAGTGTGCAAGACTTAAAGTGTGGCAGAGAAGTTTGAAAAGCCCTCGGGCATAAATAGTCTTCGAAAAGCAAACGGAAAGTGGGGCTCCACTGCCAGAGACAGGCTGCTAATAGACTCAAGGCTCAAAGCAAGGGGTCAGGGTTATAAACAAGCCCACTCTAACACTACGAACAGAAACTTCTGGAAAGTTCTGGATAGCACACATAATTAATGATGAATCTTTTCTCAGAGAGAAAGAAGTTATGCAGATTGCAGCGATGGGGAAATAAATAACAATAGTAATTGAACTGTGGAGGAGGTAGGATAATAAAGTGGTGAAAAATTCCTCACCAGCTTATTTATAGCCGGATATGATTCCGAGCAGTGGCATCTGTTTTTGGTTTAGCTCAGAGGGTAAAGGTCTCTGGCTTTAAATGAACCGGTCAGCTTTTCAAACTCACAACCTGATAAGCTTCAAATGCCCCGGAGGAGCTCATGTTTCTTCTGTCACCTCCAAACAAAACTTCAAGAGAGGCCTGGCTTAAAAATACCCCAGGGGGTAAATATCTACCTCATTACCTGCCAGCTTTCTAGATTACAAAGCAAACACTGCATCTCAAAATATCCAGTAACAACCCCTTAGGAAACAGCAGATGCTATAATTGACTGTTTTGTGACTGTAGCAATGAAATCGACCGGCTACAGTTCCTATGACCAGAGTTTTTGTTACGGCTGCCATTATTTACCACTTTGAGGTAAATTTAGATACAAAATTGATCCATTTTTTTGTGTGTGCAAACTGTCCATCAAAGCAAGTGTTTTTGTTGAAAATAGGTATGTGGATAGAGCAAGCCACACACATTGTGGTATGTTTGCATTCAAATTATTTACATGCAGTTGTCTGTAATGGCTAATTTTACATTGTATAGTTTATTTTAGTATGAACAGCATCTATATATATTAGTATATACTGATTTCCCAATGTGACATCCTCCAGCTGAATTTATATGGTGGAAAACACTGTCCTGTATGATGGTGGTGATTCTCCATCACTTTATCAATGAAGAATAAAACAGATATAATAGTATTTATAGTATATCTAAGTATATATATATATTATAGTATATATAAGCTCAGTGATTTGTTTTTGGATGAGGCCACAAACAAGTCAAATTAACTAACAAAAACATTTATGCTTTTTCACTATTATTTAATTAGCTATAAATATAAGAAAAAAAGACAAAGTGTATTTCTAGAGCTGGATATTTTTGTTCATTGCCCCCCGCACCCGGTCAGGGGGAGAGGTGTACGCACTGTGGCATACGCACTGTGGGGTACAAACTGTAGTATACGCACTGTGGTGTACGCACTGTGGCATACGAACTGTGGTGTATGCACTGTGGGGTGCACAATGTGGCATACGCACTGTGGTGTATGCACTGTGGCATACAACTGTGGTGTACGCACTGTGGCATATGCACTGTGGTGTATGCACTGTAGTATACGCACTGTGGCATACACACTGTGGCATACGCACTGTGGTGTATGCGATGTTTACTCCTTGGCTTTCCCTCTAAATGGCTTTGGGTGGAGTTTGAATCCTCCCTCCCGCCCCGCCCCTTTCTCCCCTCTCGTGAAAGGAACAATCAGGCCGTTGCAGGGATCAATGTCTCTCCCCACCGGGGTCCCCACATGCTCATTCAAGAGGGGATTGTCCTGGAGAGAGCCCTCCAAAACAGGCTACAATGCTAGGCCACTGGGGTGTGGACTGATCACACCTTCTGTTCATTCAGGAAAGTACCTGGAGGTGTTGCACTGTTCAGGCCGAACGTTAGGGAAAACCTCCCACGTCAACTGCAAAATTAAAGTGCACACGCAAACCCACGCATACGCAAATACATGCATACACATGCATACGCACACACACACACACACACACACACACACACGCACACATGCATATGCAAAAACACACATGCACACACACACATGCACTTCCCAAATGTACCCTGAAAGTACAGGAATGTTCTCTTTGGATAAAAATGAGTACATTTTCTAAGGAAAAAAGGTAAAAAGTAATTATAAAGTACTGTACTGTATCGTTCTGGCTAGGGGTACAATTTTATGTTCCTATAGGGTGTAAGTATTTGTACAATTTTAGGCACTTTTTGGCCAAAGAAGTCCCCCTGCTGTAAATCCATACAAAGGAAGGAAGCGACGAACAGGCCAAAGTCACGGCAGCAGCGCCGTGCTCATAAAATGGAGGAGCGGTAGCTCATTAGCTCTAGACTCATTGTGACATAACCACTATTTTAACATTTCGTACAAATTAGGCTGAGATCTGCGGTATACAGCGACAAAATCCATTAGGATCCTCACTTAATTTCCCATCAAATTCAACTGACAATTTCCTGCTTAAAGTCTCTACTGTTTAATCAACACACTTCATTAGCCTGCAGTGCCCAGCACTCAGGTTCTATTTTGATACATTAGAGAGTAATTTATGACTTTAGGAAATGAATAGCTCAGTAACAGATGTATTCTGTTACAGCTTTATGAAAGTATTCTTTACTGTACAAATGCCTGTAATCAATCAACATTTGTCCTTAACTTTGGTGTAAATGTAAACATGAGCATTTCACGTTTTTATTCCCAAACTCAGTATGTCAAGTTTTAGTGATCACTGTGCCTGTCCAACTGATTAGAATTCTTACTTTTAATTGTTGGTCAAAGCTATTGCAAAATTGTTGCAGAGAGATGCCCATGATCCTTAACGGTGATTGAAATCTTAAAAGAGAATTTTACCCATGTTACTATTTCTCTGAGTTGTCCTTTATCTGAATTGTATTAGGAACGGATAGGAGTGTCCGTATTGCTTTGCATATAAAAAGGCTTTAAAGGTAAAACAAATGCAAATTATTTTTTTATCTGCCACATCCCAGTCAGCTTGCATTCAAAGTACAGTAGCTCACGATGCATTCCTTTCTCTCATTCCTGCAACAAGGGCCAAACATTGCATTGCAGTGTTGGAATACCAGGCAATCCATATAATAAATTAACGGATCATTGTGCATATTTCGTGAAATTTCCAAGAACGTTTTGCATCATTGTTTTGAAAAGCTTATTTTGGCCAGGAAAAGTGTACACGTGCATTATGAGGAATCTTCTCTCCCTGCTAGCTGCTCACAGTATCACTGCCATGAAGGATGGCGAGGGCCTTAAATCCACACTGAATAAAAATGGCCGATTTCCTATCAACAGCAGACATTTCTGAATTATCTGATCAGGGTTATTATCATCAGCTGTGTGGATTATTTAATAGATTACTCTATTGGAATTCAGGTTAAGGAAGCTAGTAACATTTAGAGAAAGAAATACACAGAAGAAGTACACAAGTGCATACGCATATACGCACATATCTACATGCACACAGACACACACACACACACACATGCATTCAGGCATGCACGCACACACACACAAAGAAACACACACACACACACTCACACACACAGACACACACATGCGTTTCATTATCAATATTGGAAGTGTAGAGGCTATCAGTATTTGGCACGCATAGCACAGACAGAGCCTTCAGGACTGAGAGAGGGAGAAGCCAGAGGGCACTAACACTCTGGCTGCCTTGATCCCATCATCAATCAAAGGGCCAGATCAAGGCCTGTGTCTTAGACCACAACAAGAGGGATTGGCGGTCGTCTTGCCTTGTGAAATGCAAAACAAACCGTTTTGGTCCATATGCTAATCCCCTTGTTTATTGACTTCTTACAGAGGAGGCACATAATTAGGGTCATCAACAAAATGTAAGCAGGCCCACGGTTTGTCAATAACTGACCCCAACAATCGCGCTGCCTCTGTCGCTACATGCTGTCGAGCGAGTGTGGTTTCACAGGGGAGCATACAGCTGCTGTAGAACTGGAGGGGCCTCCCCACTCTCTTCCCTCCTCTTCTGCATTGTTCTCTCTCTCTTTGTCATGTTTGTTTTTCTTTCCCATCTCTCTCTCTCTCTCCATCTCTCTCATCTGTTTGAACAGTTTCTGCAGTCAGAGCAAGCAGTCTGGGAAGTAAATTCAGAGTGAATATCCAATATTTCCACCAAAAAAAAAAAAGTTTGATTCAGTTGAACCAAGCCCTCTGGAGATATCTGTGGTTGATCATGCTTCACAGCAGTTTTATTTTTTTCTCCATAGCATGCTTCTCCCTGGTCTCTCACTTACTCTCCTGCTTTAATCTAACGTTTCATTTACATTTCAGTCTCCGAGGAGATTCGGGGGTACAGAAACTGTTTTGGTTACCAAGATTCACATCTTGTCTGCCCTCCAGAACTTCTGAAGATTATTTGCTAACTCATTGGTTTAAAAGGTCAGAAAGTTTCTGTATTTACTTATTGTATTATTATTATTTTTATTATTATTATTATTACATACATTAGTGAGGTTAATATATGCTACTCATGTCAATATAATTTAGTGGTACTCACTTTCCAACATCTCGTCTAAAACGCTGAGGAATCATAAAATCACTGATCTCAAATACATACACCAAGGTAATTCACGAGAAGAGAATGTTTCCCTACCACAGAAAGCAGGCAAATTCATCCAAAATAAATACGCCCTACTCCTTTTGCGCAACCATTAAATATAATTCGGCCCAGGTGACCCATTCTACGTCAGATGAAACTCATACTCTTAGACTGAGGTGTAAATGTGACCAAATATTGGTTTTCCCTTTCACGTACAGTGTTGTTGTACTTAATTAAGCACTTGAATGAACAGCAGGTGCTCTTTATTGTAGAACCAACATACAAGTGCTCTCGAAGGACTGGATTTACTAAGCATTTGTAGGGGTAGAATACACACAATATGCTCCAATAAATCACTTGTCCATATTTGCTCAACTGGCACACGTGAATCCAGAGTACATGAAATGTAAGTGGTGGTCAGCAAATTCTGTAAATCACCTTCAATGTTTATTCTAGCTCCCAAAAGAACTACGTGTGTAGACCAGTATCTCATCAAATATGATAAAAGTACAAAGACATTCTTAATTTTTTTATTTATTTCTAGTGACAGCATTAGTATTAGTGCTTCAAATACAGAAGGCTCTCCTGGGAAGACATTTTAATTTTCAACCGTATTTTATAAGTGAGTTTTAACAATACCTGCCATTTCGAGAGGCATGTCAGTAAAGAGGGGAAGGAAGGATGTGAAGTTGGTTATTTGGGAAAGTTACAGGGGCATGAATAAGACTCCCAGCTGACACACAGGGATGCATGTGTTAAAAAAAAAGTTTACAAACAGGAATAAGGGGAGATTTACTTCCAGTGTTGTGGGCGTCCACGAGTATGCCAGCTGCTAAAAGCTATATGCCTAAAGCTATAGACATTTATGAACTATTTAACACGCCTCTTGTTTTATAAACGATTTAACCCTTGGAGTCAGCTTGGGTTTTAGGGGGGAAAAAGAAAGAGGCTTGTGGCGTTTCTGACGTCCGTCTCCGTGAGAGGGCCCAGCAGGGCAGTGATTTGCATAACAGCGCAGGGCAGTCAGTGACGGGCCATGCTTTGTCTGGGCTGTCAGGAGCACAGAGGCCTGGCCTTAGAGGTGCCACGTCAAAAGTTGTTATTTGGGACTCTCCTCGGATGTGACAGCGGCTCCAGGGACAAGGCTTAGGGCCACAATGAGACTGACACTAAGAGACATTTTATAAAGAGCAGGAGACCGGGAAGCACAATCAACAAGTGCTATGGACTTCCACATCCTTGACGTGTTGTGGTTTGTTCGCTTGGTAAGTGACACGCCAAGTCCAAAACCATATTGTGGAGAAGGCTGTAATATCCCATTAGAAATGCCATCAGAAGTTCTCTTGGACATGATTATTGGATTCTGATGTGCAGTTTAAAGTGTTTAGCATAATAAAGAATGAGCTGTTGCATTGATATGCCTCTGGGCAGAGCATTGATTGGCAAAATATATTATTTTGCGCAGAAAATATAAATATTCCTTTTTCCTTTCATCATAGGATTTATAATATCTAAGTCATTCTTCAAGCGTTTAATTTTAACATGTCTTTTCTGAAATATGTGTAATGTTTCAGATACAAGTTTGTTAATAACTAATGAACAAAACTTATTTTGCCATATATAAGCTGCAAGTGAATGTGTGGGTGTGTTACATCACACGATTTAACAAAGGGCATGTGTAACGCTACTGGAGAGGAGTTGGTCCCCTCTTGCTCTGTGGTGTTTGTAGGGTATGGAAGGGAGGTTCTTCCCATCAAGTGGATTCAAAACTGCCTCATCTTGTTTTATGCCGTTCCTTGTTGCCCTCGGTAACCTCTCAGCACCTTCCAATGCACATCCGCCACTCTCACTCACGCCCCGATCCCTCTGACCCCAAGGCCCCTCGTGTCAAACAGAGAGGCCCCCTGCTCTTCAGCACAACCCTGGAGCTAAGCTGCCCCTGTGCTGCCCGAATGGAAGAAGAGGGCTTGACAAAATACAAGAATATCTCTCTCTATATTTTACACTTTACATTCGGCATTTAGTCAGCACTCTTATCTTATGCTTTTCCTCAGATCCCCTACTGCATCGCTTACCTGCATCTCTCACTCCCTCTGGTTTCCTGTTTTGCTCTAGTACACTCTCTTAATTAACCCACAGTTAATCTTGGACCTCTCTGAGCAATTTAAGAAAAAAAAAGAAAAAAAAAAGCAGGCAGTGTCTGCTCTGAGGATTATCATCCCTTGCACACCGGGCTCCTGTGATTCGGCGTGATTAAACGGAACACTTCTGGTTAAACTTCATTAGTGGCCAGGCATTCACTCCACTCGACCAGCCTCCATTAAGAGATCATCCGCGGGATCCGCTGTAATCTTCATCTGAAACATCCTGTTCTCCTGCAGGAAGAGTTAGCGGGCCAAGCTCTTTATGGGTCGAGGTGCTCAGTCTCCGACGCTATAGGCCGCCATGCTTCAGCAAACGGCTCAAGCCCTTGCTATAACGTCAGCTTGGAGTCCCCAAAAGAGTTGAAAAGTATACTTGGGCACTTGGGTCTGACATAAATCTTGGCGTGCAAGGATCATTGAATATGTATAAAGAGAAATATGACAGTGTTGGCATATTAACATCCTTGTCACTTGAGATTTTCACATTTTCAAGTAGATGTATAGAATGAATCCAGCCTGGAGAGTCTATGAAACAGGGCAAAAGAATATGATATATAATTAAATATCCACAAGCTTCTGAACTATGAATAGTATCTCTGTATAATCCATATGAGTCAGAAGGAACAACCAATGAGCTAGTAGGAAGAAATGCACACATTAAAACAGCACATAAAGCTCTGCCTTTCAAATGGAAAGTTACATTTAAAAAGCAAAAATATCGATATATATATATACGCTAGAGAATATTTTTTTAAGGACACCAACATCTCATCCTGAATATCATTAAGTTGGATAGGAGAAGAGAACGTTTCTAAATTACTGTATGCATCATCCACTTTACTTGATCAGATGATGAAAATCATTTAGCTCAGACGTTACAGATCAGCTGTGGCCCGATGAGGCTGATTCAATGCCACAGATGAACGCGTTGATGTCTAGGTTGTGAGCTGAGAATGAGAAGGTTCTATCTGCGTTCTGAGAGTTTTGAGATGTTGAGCTTCAAACATTCAAAGTGAATGGGCAGATATGACCAACCACCTTCACGGCAATCCTTACAGCCAAGGACTAAGTCCCTTTCTTTAAAAAAAAGAAATCATCGTACATTTTAGAGGATTAGCCGTTCCGACGTCCTGTTTACCGTGTCTATAAACTGTGGGTTTGATGCAGTCAGAACAAACAGGCCTGTCTGTTTCTCCACACTGTTTACCCCTCTGTCGTGGAGGTTCATCCCAGGGCACGCAGCCCATGTGTGGGCAGGCTGCTCCGTTCAGGGAGAATAGATTATGGATCTGTCATCTCGCAGAGCCAAATGACAGGCGCTCTAGCTCTCAGAACGTCTGGGGCACATAAAGCCACAAATAACATCATCCTGCTTACAACACCTACACCTGCAGAGACCCGAGGACTGAAAGAGAGGGGATTATTGCTATGAACACCTCCACTTTATCGCATGGCGAAAGCAAGAAATATGCATAAAGCGCATTTATACAACCTAACAGTCCTCTCATGCATGAAAGTCTATGTCAAACTTACACTGTGACCCTGACTATATTTCCCAGTGAAAGATAACCCTATCTCTCTCTCTCTTTCTCTCACATTCTTTCTCTTTCTCACACACACACACACAAACACAGTATTCTGTATATACGTACATGTTTCAATAAATGTTTTATTTAAGAGGGGGGCATGGTACAGACTTCTAGCGTTTCCCTTCATTTAAACAGGGAAAGCAGAGAGAGTAAAGGAATGCGCAGCGCCCAGAAGCCCTGGACGAGACGGGGAGCGCCTCTGCCAGGAGCGGGCGAGAGGCTCAGCGGTCCGGGCTCCGCTACAGGGGGTTTTTAGGCCCTCTTAATAAAACAGCTGTCGAGAAGCTGCTGAGGTCAGGCCTTCCGACACAACAAGAAATCCATAATGCACTTTGGCTGGGCTCTCTCTGCCCTGCTCCTGTGTTTGTGCCCCTTGTTGCGATGATTGAGCCCTGGCAGATCCTGCTGGTGTCAGCAGGCTGCGTCAATGGCCGAATGTCCTGGCAACACAAAGACCCCGAGAAGCTGTCAGGTATCTTGTATCGCGCGCGGCAGCTGGGAGTGGATTTAACGATTTTCGGGGCTCAAGGGGACGGTGTCGCTCTCTTAAGCTCAGGAGCAGGGGCTCACTGCCGGTGTTTTTAGAGGGAGGGGGTGTTAAAGGGGGCAGTGGGTTCAAGCCGCAGTGTCCCGCCTCAGCCAGCACGGTGCAGCGGTGAGAGCCAGTGTACACAGACTGCGCCCGGAAGCGCACAAACACCGCGCGCAAAGGTGAACTGCTAATTCCAGTTGTGTTTTTTTGTCTTGCTCAAGCGTTATATTGCTCCCAAATGAGAGCCAATGTTGTGTACACAGAGTTATAGACATGGCCTAGGAGAGTTGAACATGCTTCCTGTGGAAACAGAACGTCCAGGAGGACATATTTAAGCACAGACAGAATGTGGAAAATGAGTTGAGAATTCTGTGGTTGGCAGTAATAGTGCAACGATGCCATGTCAACATGTTGCAAAGGGCAACATTTTCATCTTTATCTGTAACATGTACTTTGGGTCATCTGCAGTTTGCTGTGGATTTTTCCCACCACTCTGAACTCTCAACCGGGCACTTTTCTGAGGGCAGAGGTTCATCTACTGCCAAGTCAATCTGCACTTCAATGGAATCTTTTCATTCCTTCAGAAAGAAACGCAACTTTGCATTCCTCGGACATTTCGGCCTCGGTGGTGGTGGATGGTGCCGCACCCGTGACACAGTGCATTATTATGCCTTATTGTTCTTTTCCCGGAATCGCCCGCATAGCTGGCATCGCTGGTCCCGGCGCTTACGACGAAACGGACGTCTGGAATTCCTCGCCGCCCACTGTACGAGTCAGCGCTGGCTGGGTCCGTTTGTGTGCGTGATGTCATCATTACGCTCAAAACCTCGGGACGCGGGGGCGGCGGCTCGTGCGCCTCCCTGCTCGGTGTCCTAGGACAGCGTCACATGTCCGATGAGCTCAGACGTGAAAAATCAAACAACGCAACCGTCTATAGATACAACTGTACGCCTAAAAGGACTGAACGAGTACTGTGCTGGTTGCAGCATTTTACAGCTTCAAACTCAAACTGAAAATTTATAGTATGAACCCGGCTCGGTTTGTATTTGGGCTAGATGTCCACAGCATTAGGGATGCGCTGTATCGTGGAAGGGGTTCCCTTTCTCGACAGGGCTGTCACTTCCCCTACATGGCACGTCATGGTTAGTTTCTGAAAGCTAACTAACAGGCCGGATCATGTCTGCTAAGCAGGCCACTGCACGAGGGGCACCCAGCAACTGACTCAGTCAGGAGAAAAAAGAATGAGCAAAACAAAAGTCTATTCAGGGCTGAATCCTCTTATAGACTCTCCCAGCCCCCCACTCCTTCTTAAATCTTAAAACAAGAAAGAAAAGGGGGGGGGGGGGGGGGGGCAGGGAAGAAAGTAATTTTTTCCACAAAGGTCACTGTAAATGCCCCAAAGCTCATGAAGCGGACATATGACATACATTCGACCGTTGCAATTTTAATTTAGAACAAATTTTGGGCAAACTGCAGTTAGGAACAAGTTGCAGGGAAGTAGGTGTTTGTTTGTAGATTAGTTTATGGAAATAGGTTCACTGGACAGAATTGAGGTCAAAACTACTTCTATTATATTATATTGTTATATTATATTCTATTATCTATTATATTGATATAAACTGCTTCTGTTGGGTCCATATTCTGACACACAGTTGGATCAAATCTACTGTAGAAGTACTTATTGTATTTTTGATGTTGTAAAATCCATAATGGAGCAATACAAGAACATTGTCAGATTTCAGCTGTCCTGTTCTTTCCTTAATTGTGTCAACTGATAATAATTAAGGTAATATAGCATTCTTTCAATATGAAACACTTAAAATCTCTGTCTAACTGAAAGAAAATGTATAGATAAAATATTTTTAAACACTTGTTGAAGTTTGTTAAAGTGTGCTTGTACGCAAAGTGAAGGACAAAGTATGTTGCACATAACTACAGTAAATCATGGCACAATGTCCCATCGATCGACGCTAGAAGGTCAAACATCACAACAGAGCTGGAGTTAGCATGTACATGCGTGGAATTAGCACTCCGTATATATTTATATTCAGGTTTAGCCTTTAATTTCCTCTCCTACATCTGTCCAAAGTCAACAGAGCCGGCCTGAGCTTCGGTGTCTCCAACGGCTGTGGCTGTTATTGTTCTTCAGCGCCCGTAAATCCGCACAGAAATGTTTACCCAGAGACCCATCTGTGTCAAAGGTCACGGAGCGCCGTCCTTTGGCCCCTTTCGCCAGATGGAACTTTTTCAGTTTCCCAGGCTGTCAAACGGTGATCTCCCAGCCAACCACAAGTCGCTCCTCACGCCCACTTCAGGAGCAGGGCCTGGCCTGCCCGCTCCCTGGGAGGAGAGGTCTCTTCCCCCCTGCCGCTAACACCTCCAGGTGGAGTAAACATGAATGAGCGTGGCTCAATGGAACATGCACTATCCCCGGCTGCTGGACTAATCTTCGCCTTATTTTTCTGACTTGGTTATCCTATTAGGGTTAAATAATTGTTTATGAATGTTAACCTCTTCTTATGGCCTTCATTATTTGCAACTCATGTCTTTAATTTTAATATGTCATATTTTTTACTAATTTGCCTCATCTGGAATTGTTTGGGGTCATTTATGAAATGTTTTTTTATAAATGTATTATTGTTATATTATTATTATTGTTATTATCAGAGTGTATTTCATTTGTGTCATAGTTCCTTCTATTCTGAAACATTTCCACAGGCAAATAATAGAAACGCATTTTAATAAACCTTTACTGTGTAGAAACTGGTGGCTTTTCCTCCTATCCGCATCTGTATTCATCTAAATCAGTTTCTGTGTGGCAAATTCTCTGGGTCTAATCTTAATCAGAAAAAAACGAATGATTGGAATGCACAGCAGACCTGATGTTATTCAGCTCTTAAGTGCATTGTGATGGCATGGGTGGCTCATAGAATGAAGTAAATCTAATGAATGAAGACAAATGGGAAGAATATCACATTATAAAGATGCTATACCATCCAATCATCACCTCTAATTAAATGTATTTCCTTTCCAGGGATAAAGGTAAAAGCTCTAAGGTAAAGGATGATATGCAAATGAATATGTTTAATGGCTAATAATGAAAAAGGACAACAGTGGAAAATAGTTTTAATTAAGGAAGTCATAATTGTACTTGAACTTCTAATCAGGAATGCGACTTCCTCTGTTCTGACTTTAAAAGTGCAATGTGAACATACTGTGTGGGGGAAGTGCTTAGTGAAGAGTAACATCCAGTGGCGACATATGAGTTTAAAAAGTTCATGTTTTGTCAAGGGAAGTTTGTGTCAGCTATTCATTCTCAGAGTATTATGTTTGTCAATCTCAATCTCCTGAATCTCAAAGAACATCACATAAAGTGTCCCTTGAACCACTACTAACCTTTTTCCATTTAAATACAGCTTGAAACAAGCTACCATCTGTAGAGCTAATGATGTATATGTATGTATAGACGTATGGTGTTTCCACTACAATACCTGCAGTTAGATCTACAGCAACGGCATCATACTGAATGATGCAATAGACTGCCAGCCAATGAAACAAAATGAAAACGATGATCAGTCAATGAAAGCAAAAGACAGTCGGTCTGTTGAGTCCCTGCTATGAGCAGCTCGGACCGCATGCTCTTGTGTAGGTTCCCTGTTTATTTCACAAGCTGAAAAAAAACTGCAGCAGCAAGGTTACACAGCTCCCCGGCTCTGCCCGAAGTCTCCATGCAGGCCAGCGCAACGAAATAAAATTGACAAATCACCCCAAAACGTGAACCAGCCTGACTCGAGCTCCACGGCGGAAGACGGTTCCCGCGGTGAGGTCGGCACGGCGACAGCGTTCTCCGGCAGGTTGAAAGCCCCCCTCCCTGCTCCCGCGTCGTGCCAGAATACAGATTTCCTTACCCGCTACTAACAAGCAGACAGCAGGCGGTACCAAACGGCGCTGAAGTGAACTGTGTCACCCCAGCTGTTGCTGAGGCCGGCTTACGCTGCCAAACGAGGCCTCGCTCGACGCCCTTTTCCCCGAGAGCGCGCTGCTGAGAGCAGAGACGCAGCGCAGAGAGAGACGCTACGCCGCACGCAGAGCAGAGAGAGACGCCACGCCCCACGCAGCCCACCTACAGGACACACCTGAGACACGCCGCTCACTTCGCTAGGGAGCGTGTGCAAAGAGGATGCCGTTTATTTTCACTCTTAACCGTACAGCTAAGCCGACATTAACAGATCCACGGACGTGACTATATGGCAAAATGCTTGTGGTTCTACAGGCTAAATTATCATCCCGCTATGAATATGTATATAGGTGATAACAATGATGTTTTTTTTCTCCCTTTGAAATATGGCGTTATTTCATATGTGTTGTATATGAAATAATGGTTTCTGCACTGGGAAGCAGGAATTGAGGGTTTAATAATGTAAACTTGCGGAGTGAAGTCTGTCCACTGAAGTATTTGAACCACAGTGAGAGCATCCTCAGATGGGCACTTAGCAGAGGGATCAGCATTGCCACACCGCAGTGTGTGTAACCTGTATGTTGAGCATGCGTGTGAGATCTCACAAGTGCTGCAATTACATTTTCCTGAGGTAATCTCACTGATTGGCTGCACACAAAGTCATCCACAACCCCCACTAATTCTGCACATCAGCCCCAGCCCCCATGCCCCCCCCCGGTGACACCAGCTGCCAAAACCCAGACACCCGCCCTCACCGGGGGCCTCCGCCGATAAAACCTGGGCCCCGAGAAATAACCAACATTACATTTTATTTCTCTCCTTCTCCTTTTTTAGTATCTTTTTTCCTCCTGCTTTTGCTCCGGCACGGATGACATATTGAAATCTGCGGGATGCATAATCCTATTAATACAGCTACATTTAGTCTCTTCTAATCTCTCGCTCCTCTGACTTTCCCTCGGTCGTGTCCCCTGGCTGACCCCTCGTCACATTTTCATCCGCCTGATGCTGGGGAAAATTGGGCTTGTTAAAAAGTATAATGGCCATTGTGCCTTTCATAACAAGCGGCGTGATGGGCAGATCAAGGGAGGATTAGCCCCAGAGATCTTCTGGGTGATTTTCACAGAAACAGGCAGGACAGCACACAGGCTGTTCAGACAGATTGGAGTGGGGGGGGCACACTGTGAGTCTGTATCCCTCATAAACTTAAGAAAAATAATGCAATACATTAACGCTACCACTAGTATGACTAATCGGAAGATGAAAAGGATAGGCAGGATTGGGAGAAGTGACAGGGAGATTGTGACTTTGTGAGCACAGCATAGGCCACTCACAGAACTGAAAACTAATTAATCTTTCTTCAACTGTCTGGATTCCCGGTCATTAGCTGTTTTGCCAGTCATCGAATCCAGTCAATTATTTCATTTTTTTAAGATGTTAATGGACATTCTACTTATTTATACAGTTATGGAATGGTCTTGTTTCTTCTAATGTTTTTTCTTTTCTTATAACATTATCATGCCTCTGGAGTAATATTCAGAATATTCAGAGGGTGTCTCCTACAATATATTCAGGTCACTGTTCACAGACAGTGGGTGTATTTATACCCTCAAGACAGCATTAGCAACAACCAGTGACATAGCAGGTGCTACTGTCTGAAGGTGGTCCGAGATGGAAGATATGTCATAACCAGCTAAATTACACCTTAATGCAAAGAATAATAGTACAATGCACCATATAAGCCAGATGTGTCATTGTGTCTTTACATCACCATGAACGTTGGCTTACCTAATGTCTAAGAGAACCATGCTGAGAAAACCTTTTTTTTTAAATCCTTGATTGCTACTGCTTTTTGGTGTCAGTTTTTGGTGTACATAGTGTTCTATAGCAAGGACCGATGTTTATGACAATAGAGGGTAAACGCCTACAACAGTTCACCAAAACAAACCTTTGGGATATTTCTACTCATATAGTATCCTATATATTTTGACTGAAAGAGAATGACAATTGCACTAAGTATGCTTGGTGTTTGCTCTGCTCATGCTCAGTACCACCAGACCTGTGAATCACTGACGTTCCTTGTAACCAACAGTTCTGCAATGGTCTCTCAATGTAGATGAAAGCCATTCTGTATGACATTTCTCTTCAAAGCTTGGTATATGGCCAAATCCAACTTGTGAATTTCAGTCAATTAACTTGGACATGTTTTCACATTTCTTTGGACAGGACATGACAGGAGGGGAATTTCATGATCTACGACTGCATACAACCCCCCCCCCCCCCAATCCCAAAACACATTATTGTTTAGGGGCACCAAAACCCTAGAGCCACAGAATTTTGAATGATGCCTTTTTTGCTGCATACATAAGAAAGAAGAATTAACCAAATAATTAACATTAATTTAATCAAACAGCTACTGTGTTTTGCCCCGAACATAAGGTAATTACATTTAAAAAAGTCTTACTTTCCATAGATTTTTTCTCTATAGTTCTACATAAAATGTATCTATAAATTATTGTGGGTGCACATTTCTTTCTCCGATATTATGAATTGTTTGCGGCAGAATGGGGCTGTCTATTGAACACTGAGAGCAAAGACACACGATGTGCCACATCATCAGGGCATTAATAAAGGCTGAGAGAGACGAGGGCGGATGGGCTCAGAAACTTATGGAAAAATGTAGCTCAACCAAGGATGCAGCGAAGACATGCCCTGACTTATGACACCAATCATAGATGGCCAGAGCCTGCCTGAGGACCTTATTGAGTTAGGCGGTGATCCAGCACCTTCAGCTTATTAAGCTGTCAGGAGCTTGTGTGATTAAAACCACGGAGGGGTCGTTCCTGAACCCTCAGCGTTCTGAAGGCCGGATGCCTCCTCACAGAACCCAACCTGAATGTAACGTAAGAACCCAGGACTTTTTATTGTTTTTATTTGCTTTTGAAAGTGGGCAAATGTGCCACAAATAATGATTCCCTATAAGTTTTGTCATTACTTGTATTTGAATCTGTGTAATTCAGAAGATCAGGCAATTAGTACTGTCTTGCTGGATTTGCCCATCCTCGGAGGGGGATATGAAAGGGACCCAAAATCAAGCAGAAATGAAAGAAAACCGTGCAGAGGGCAGAAGAACAGAACAGAAAGCAAAATTTGCCGCTGTTTTTAACTCTTCCAACACCTGCGCTTTCACACATTGTATAAATGCAATGGACTCATTATCATACAGCACTGGTTCCGGTCCAGAGCAGTTTTCTCACCTGCATTTCAGTCATCCCACAGCATGAGGTCAGTAGAGTGTCTCACTTGTTAGATTATCATATTACACCTCCCCAATCATCTACGTTGATATGCTAATTGTCAATGTTTGATAGCATTTCCCCCACAGTGTCATATGCCTCATTGATTGTGTTAACACATATCAAACACAATCACACATGTGGCAGCAGCACATTTTCATGAACATGTGCTATATTGTGGCAATATTTCTGTGTCCCAGCAGTTAGTCTGCAAACATAAAAGGTGCAATTACAGTATTTTACCTCCACAAATAAATAGAAAGATGTGTATGACAATGTAATGCTTTTGCAGGGTATAGTAACAAAAATGATATAGTTTAAAATGAATGAACTGAAATGGAAATATAAGGTTGAACATTGCGATTGAATTGAATCATGATCAATATGTTAGGTGTCCTTGATCATTGTTTGAAGACACTTTCTGCATTGACTGAATTTGATAACACTCCCCCCCAATATTTTGAAATATGTTCTCAGGTATCTCCCAGAACGTCTCCAGTGGCATTGCAGTGCTGTTTTCTTGTATAAATAATTCGTAATTGACAAGTTTGGAACAGTTCTTGTCAAAGACTGGTCCAAAGGATGTTTTGTCATGTCGAGTCAAGCAGACTAGAATGAGGTCAAAAACTCTAACAGACTAATGGAATTTGTTCACTGGTTGAAAGAAATGTGCTTTTCATTGGAGTGTATTGTGGTTGTAATCTGTTATCAGTTTCTGCCACACGTTGTCAAATTGTCTCTGCAACATCTCTGAGAGTTTTGATGCATTGGTTATTTATTGTTTTGACTGTGCTGTGCTTCTGTCAAGCCAATGCTTGGAATTCATTTTTTAAATCTTTCATGCATTCTTATTTCTCTACTCTCAAACCAGCTGATCATTTCAGAAAGACCTTTTCCATGTCCTACAATGAATGAGAGCTGTGCCTCTAGAAGCCTGTTTCCTGCATTACTGCACGGTGAAGGACGTCCTTCACTCAAGAAATTGAGGTACTGGAAATGGGGTAACACTGTACTTGAACCCCCCTTGTTACCAGACATGGTACTACACAACAGAATACCAACTCGTCCCATATATTTCTGCATGGGGATAGGGTTTTTATTCAGGCTGCAGGTTTAAACTCAGCTCCATTGATTAAAATCCGTAGAAGCACTTTAGTCAGCTGCTGAGCACATTCATATATCGGTTGCACTCAAAAATACATGGTCAAATCATGAAATTAGTTGCAGTTACATTTCAACACTAACTGTATGATCAGTCAGGTAATTGTGCCAATCCAGTGCCTCTTGGTATCCCAAAAGGGTATTGATTTCTAAAAGTTTACATCCCTGTGGGTCACATGCTTCAGAAACAAATGCCATGATTTACTTTGTTTATTACATTATACTGTATTTCAGCATTTGGCAGATGCTCTTACACAGATTACAACCGTACATAAAACCCGTTTATACAGCTGAGTATTTTTGGTGAGGCACTTCAGGTTTAGTACCGTGCTGACAGATAAAATAGCCGAGACACAGCTGGGATTTAAACCCACAATCTTGAGTTACAAGCCCACCTCTCTAACCATTGCACTGCACTGCCAACCGGGTGTCATCCTGGCTAGCACAAGAAACATTATAGCAGCACTTTACAATGTTGCAGCAAGGTTGCGCGGGGTGTTGTATAGCATGCTAACAATGCTTTTATGTTCCAGCTCTTAAATCACAACATTCCAGCTATGTCAGTCGCCATCACAGTTGCACCTTTTTCAGCAGAACTTTTTTTAGGACATTTTTGTGACTCCGGTAAAATCAGAAGGACACAAAATTTCCATTACACAATGTTAAATAACCAAAAATATCATACGTGTGTGTGTGTGTGCTCCTGTATGCCATTGTCTGCAGCACTGTAAGAAAATTGACCGTTTTACGACGTCGAACTTAGCGTTAAACAGCAGAATATGAAGCCTCCTTGGCATTCAGCTGCCATGGTTTGGGGATCCGTCTACCTGTCACTGATTGCACCATCGCCCTGAGAGCTGGCAGCCAGGCAGGCAATAAGGTGGGCTGAGAGGGCCATCATCCTAGTGAGGTTTAAGGATTATTGCTCGGAGCCTTTGATTTGTCACGCCTTTGGAAGACAGCAGTTGCGCCTTGCCACTTATGTCCCCGTGCGATGGCAGGGCTGCCACTTTGCCTGCATCAGTCTCCGTGTCTGAACATCTTTTCTTTCTTTTGCTTTTTAATCTGAAAGCTTCTGATGTGTTCAGGTTGCTGCAGTGACTAACAGTTAATGAGAGTGGACCTTAGACTGTGCTGGGTCAGGCTCTGAAGGCTTCCACTCTACAGTCCATTTCAGTGCTTTTGAAGACAAACACAAAACAACCTACCTAGCCGACACAACGTAGCCTACGCAAAACAAGAAATGAAAGGCACTTTTACAGCATGTTTTTTACTTTTAGAGAGGAAAAGACTATTACTGAAGCCAGTCTACAGACACCCCGCCATATATTTTATGTCCAGGTACATTTATTATTATATGTGCACGTAACCACAGCCAGCAGGTACAGTCCGGTGGCTAAATGCACATTTTCAACTCACCTTTGTATTCTTGAAAATAATTCATTGCTTTCCAGCCTAAACAGAAATGTTTAGATCTATTTTCTCCCAACATGTCATATCCCTCCCCCTCCAAAAATGTCTTGCCGGAAGCATCCAAAAAATGGATTTACATACAGCAAAAGCAGAAGACAACATTGTAAAACAAACTGACAAATCACATTTCAGAGGGTGCGAGCATTTAAATGATATGTTGTCAAATTGTTCACCCGACAGGCCGAGGAAAGCGAGTCCGGGCGGGTGTAGCGCGGGTGAGAGGGGCGCTCTGCCCAGAGGAAGAGCCGGGCGTGGAAGGCCCTCTCTCAGAGAGCAGAGCGGGGTAGTATTTCATGTGTGTGTTTTTACACTTGACAGAACAAAAGGCTGCGTTGTGTTTCACTCGCTGGCCCTAACTGTCGGGAAACTGTCAGTGTGTCCCCTGAGCACCCCAGTAGGAGTGATGAAAGTGCAAGGAAGCACAATCGCGGGGCTTAGATGGCTGTGATTTTCCCGGCACGCTCCTGGCTACCAATTTGCTTGTCTTATTTTTCTTTGTGCGTGCATTGTTCTGTTCCTCACTCAGCCCTGCGCCTCCCTGTCTGTTATCAGTTACCAGAACATTATGCACAATCCATCAACATTTTGAAAAGCTTTCTCAATCATTCCCAGGACACCTTTCTACAGTTGGTGGTGGGGGTTTTCTTTAAAGTGTTAGTTACCTGAGACAAATTGCCTAAAGAAATCTGAACTGGGACTTGAAATGATGCCTCTCACGTTAATGCGCAAAGCTCTTGGGCCTGGCCTTTTAGATCATCTGCTGGAAGAGCAGAAAAGAAACATATACCCCATACACCGCTGTGGGCTAAACCTTGTGCTCTGCCACCTTCCCGAGACAAAATAAAGAAACAAGCAAATAAATGCAATCAGTTTCACTGACAATTTCTGTGAATATTAATACAATAATATTTTTGGGATTTGCACTGGTTTATTCCGCCATTTACACTCAGTGACCGCTTTATTAGGTTGTTAATGCAAATATTTAATCAGTGGCTGCAACTTAATACAAAATAAGTGCAGGCGTGGTTCAGCTGTTTTTCAGACCAAATGTCAGAATTGGGAATAAATATGATCTAAGTGACTTTGACCGTGGAATGGTTGTTAATTAGAGAGGTCAGAGAAGAAGGGCCAGACTGGTCGAAGCTGACAGGAAAATGACAGTAACGTAAATAACCACGCATTACAACAGTGGTATGCAGAAGAGCATCTCTGAACACACAACATGTCAAACCTCTAATTGGATAGGCTACAGCAGCAGAAGTGTAAAAAATAAGTGTAATAAATAGCTCATAATGTGCTCACTGAGTGTATATCATATCATCATTATACATTTCATTTTACACATTGTACCAAAGTATCCATTCACTGTCTGGAGGAACTAAAAAATCAGATAAATTACAGACCACCCGAACGTGCAAAATTACGGAGATTACTATCACATAAAATGATTCCTCAGGCTTCTGTTGCATTGAAGCTCCCACCAATGAAAGACCAGGTGCCCACAGGTTAGCAGTTAGCATCAGTGAAATATATGCATGCACTTTGACTGAGGCTAGGGCCCCTGTAATGCTGTGCACAGCACACAGAGTACAACTGTCACTTCGTGAGAGAGGAGAGAGGAACACACATTTCAACAGCACTCTGCCTCACAGACTCAAGTGGTGGTTTCAGAAAGGTACAAAGTAATAATACCAGGATGAAAATGGAGAAAAAGGCTCCATCACTGAAACTCCCCCATTTCCTGGACAGCCGGACTATACTCTAGCGCTTTCTGCAGTAGTTATTTTCCAGAAATCAGGCTGGTAGAGTGGGGCTCAGAGGGTCAGTGTGTCCCCAGAGCTAGGCCAGATGAGTGTCCTATACCCATTAAAAATGTGTGAAGGACAGGGGAAACGTTTGCTATTTTTCTTGTTTGGTCATCTGACCATGCTCTTCTAATGCATTTTATACCACGTTTATTTTTATTTTTATTTATTTTTTTATTATATTACGGTGAAAAGGTTAGCCATAAAACCTTCAAGTCATAAGTCAAGAACACAAATACCCCTCTCTGTGGCTATCTCTGTGTGCCTCCTGCCTCCCTCTTACACCCTTACCTTTCTATGTCTTTTTCAGAGAGAGAGAGATAAATGAAAGGAGGGGAAATCAGTTGGGTCAAGCTGGAAAAACAAGCCTTTAATTTCGGCAAATTGCATCAAATATCTACTTCATGACAGACTTCACCTGCAGGGTGACGGGCGTGTTTGTTTACAGCTACAGTGACCCGTGCCAGTGGTGAGGAGAACACAGGAGGAAATGAAACAGCTTCACACTGACTGTTAGAGGATTTAGGAACTCGTTCCGGCTTCCTGCACCAACAGGGTATTTCCCGAGTGTGTTTATCTTCAGGTCCCTCACGTGTGTGTGTGTGTGTGTGTGTGTGTGTGTGTGCACATCTGTGTGGGTGTCTGTGCTGTGTGCGTATTCAGCTAGGGTTCAGTGACATTTTGAGGAAGTCATCTGCAGTGGGTGAACACTCACAGAAATATTACACTGAACAAACTGCATTTACGTGAGTTCAGATCTCTCTGGCCTTTCGAGCTCTCCACCTCACATTCTCATCGGTGAGTCCCGTCCTGAAATGTGCTTTCCCCCATTCCGCAGGCCTGCATGCAAAGCTCTCCTCAAAAACCTGATTCCAAAAGCCCACGTGTGGGTTCGTATGAGTTCTGCTCCGTTTAGCATGTGATGCTGCCTGAGTGGCTTTTCACCCGAGAGGACGGGTGGGGGGGGCAGGGGGACACAGCTCAAAGAGGGCCGGTGAAGCTCCAGGAAGAAAGGGACTAATGACTGTTTGAGTGTAAAACCTGCTCTCTGTTACAGAGGTCACCCTTTCTGTGTAAGTCTCCTGAGCCTGGATTTGAGCCTCGACATCTCTCAGTGAAGAGGCCTTTTTCCTGTATATCCGTGTGTACCTGTCAGGGCTGGGTCTGTCTTGGCCATCAAACCACAGCCGTCACCCTTGTTCTCATACACCCACTAATATCTGGAAGTAATTTTATGCTCAGTTTCAGTGCATGGCAAAAACTTGCCAGGTCATAAACAGTTCAATGTAGAAGTATTTAGACAGTAACAGTTTTTGTTGTTTTGGTGCACATTGGATTTGAAATAAAACAATACATACCTGTATGATGATACAATATAGACTATCAGTTTTAATTTGAGGGCTTTCACATCCATTTCAGGTGGTCTGTGTAGGATCTACAGCCCCTTTTATACATAACCCCGTCATTTTAGGGGAGCAAAATAATTGGAGCCCGGAGAAGGGGAGACTGGTTGATAGTGTTTGAATGCCTACCCTATGTGCCTAAGCATATGTTGTTTTGCTGGTTCGCATGGTTTAACACTTGTCTCATTTGTTACTGTTTATTTAATTTCTGCAGCACTGGGGCTGGGGTGGAGAACGGGCCCATGGAAATCTGGCGCTCTCTCTCAAACACCAGCATCACTGTTAAATCCCAAATCACAGAGGAACACAATCACACTCTGGCATGTTACTCCCCACTACACACACACACACACACAGGCACGCAGATAAACATACACACACACACACACACACACATACACACACAGGCGCACACACACACTGCATGGGGCAGACCCGCATACACTCAAGTGCACAAACAAACACACACACACAGACAGACACACACACACACAAACACACAAACACACGCAAACACACAGATAAACACACACACAATCATTTCAGAGAGCTACTCAATAGATCACACGGCTTAACAAGGCGTCGGTTAATTACAACGAAACATATGCACTCATATTTAGCAGGATCCACTTAAGTTCCTGTTCAAGAAACAGAATTATGTGCCACTGCTCCGTGCCGCGTCTTTAAAGCCTCTGGTAAACGGTGGGTCTGGGCAAAGTGAGCTTGTGTTTTTATAACAAAAATACGGCGTCAGTCTTAATTTCCCCCTTCGAAGCAGAGTAACAAGGAAATGCTTTAAGGTTGCGTGAGGTTGCTATGAAATACAGTCCCAGGAGCATTCTTACAACTTTTTAAACATGTGGGAAAGCTTTCTCTCCAACATAAAAGAGAGGCCAGTAACCCAGTGGGAATCACGGCTGCTTGGAGAAAGTGTTAATTCTGACATCTCCTGCCTTTTCCGTACGGCATTAACCACCAGGCCGTTCTCTTTCTTTTGAACTTTCTCGACGCCTCTCCGGAGTGGCCAAGGTCAACAGCGCAGCTGATTGCTTCGTTATTAATGAGGGGCCAGCCCACGGCCTTCGGTTTCCACCCACAATCCTTTGCTGCAGCAGATGAGACATGAAGAGAAAGTGTGCAAGGTCGTGAACTCTGTGTTTTTTGTTTATTGTTTATCTTAAAGAGCTTGAGTTAGAGTCTGAAATGGACAGACGTCTGCCTGACACTTGCGGCAGAAAGGAGACCAGCCTGATTAGGAGTTGCCAGAAGCGAGTTCGTCCAGGGACAATCGCTGCCTGCTGAGGCAACCCTCAGTAACACAGCAGACCAATCCCGGCTCTGCTGCACAGGCAAGGCGGAGGACCCACTTTACTTTTTCTGTATTTCCTTTCATTTGTTTCTCAGGGACCATGTGTGAATTTGTACATAAATTCAGAACTGTGAAATCTGATATATCGCTGCGGCGTTAGCTAAAGTCTCATTTTAATCTGCGGTCCCTGGGCAGGTATAGCAATAAAATAAATCACAAAATAAGCTACTAAAACAAGGGTATTATCTGCTTGGCACAGCATTCACTTTAAGACCACTGGTTTGAATGCCCCCTGTGATTAGACACACCTTAGAGTGCCGCGCAGAGTTTTAGTATCACGCTGAGTGACTATGGGCTGTCAGCCATGAAGCACTGCAACCACAGGGCAGTTAGTCATCGCCATTCAGGAACAGGGTGTATGGCTGGATAAATCAACTGCCCCGTCCTGCCACGTACAGTCAAAGGAAGACAGCCACCCGAACAGACATCAAATCAAAGTTATAAGGGCTGCCTTGAGCAACATTGCTATTTATTTTTTTATTTTTTTGTCCAAATGACACCTCCGGTGTTTCTACAAAAATATGAAACTCAAGAGAAGCGTTTTTCTGGATGGTGCGGGCTCTGCTGAATCAACTTGTGTGGGACATCGACTAATTATTTCCCCCGGGTTCATTTTAAAATACCTATTGACTGTTTGGTAGAAAAGCTCAAATCAATTAAAAAATCCAATGATATATGCTATGAACTACGTTTTCAGTAATAATTACTGCGTGAAGTAATGAGACATTTTAAGAGGATGGCCCTTTAAGCCCCGTAGCATTACATGAAACAGGGATATTACATCTCTTTGGAAGCAGCACTCACTTAAGACTGACATAAATCTTACACGTTTTAAACTGGATCATATTTCTGCCATTAAAACAGGCTGTAATTGTGTTCATTCACTGTTACTTAGCCACAGTGCATTACTTTTTAATGCACCCATTCTTGCAACATATGCTTATGTTAGCTAATTCATGAAAACAAGAGGCTCATGTGTACCTCCTTCATATTTCAAATAGAGGAACAACAAAGCAAAAGTGCATGCAAATGTATATTTCATGGTATCTCAGGTGTGAATGTGCAATTAGGAAAGACATACTCACGTAAAGCTTAGAACATTACCCGGGCGATTCCTAGGACAGAATGTTTTACAGTATGAGTATGACATTTATCTACAGTATATGCAACTCTATTAATGCATATACCCTACAGCTCATTTTCTCAATGGGGAAAAAGGAAGGACACATCATATCAATGGCTGTCAGATGGGTAAATAAGAGTTGCTGTGCATGGGTAACATTGTGATGAGCGATGAAAATGGGTGGGAAAGTGATGATCCTGATTAAAACAGTTTAGGAGTCTTATTTATTTGTCTATTAATTTGTTCTTTTATTCATTCATAAATGCAGTCTATTTTTGTCTTGTAACCTCTGGATAATTCTTCATTGATAAATAATATAATATTTTAAAGGTTTTTACATTAATAATTTCTGAAATAGTACAATTTTATAGTATTATCAAGTTCATTATTGTTTTTCCTAAATGAAGTGCTTGTGCTATTCATTTTTACTTACCAAAAACATTAAGCTGGTCATTTAACAGATTGAAGAAATCAACAAAATAATTTTGTGGTTTGACAATGCATAGTAATGTTGTATATCCTATGAAAACATCAATAATTGTGAGACCAAAGCTCCTACTTATGGACGAGATCAATGCTTTAATTTGATACTGCTCTCCATAGTATTCTGAAAAACATTTTCCCTAAACTCTCATGTTAAGCATTTAGACCTCCACTGAGCTGCATATGCACAGATTGACTACTTCCAATTAAATGCACATCGAGTGTTTTCATTGATGGAAAATAGGGATTCTTAAATATGCAATTGATCGGGCGAGCAAGCAATGGCAAAAACAACAAAAAAGGGTCCCAATTTAATTAGAATTTTCTCAAGTTTTCCTATTTTGCTGTGGAGGTGCTCTCGGGGTGACCTTTGAGCTCGACCCCTGACCCCTGACCCTGAGACATCTGACCAGTCACTTCTCTGGGGGCAGCAAATTAATAGAAGCGGTGTTTGTTAATTGCATAAGAGAAGAGGAAAAGGATTCATCATCTCAGTCATGGCCATTGCTTACCTTTGACCCCTTCCTTCCCATAAGGCATTTTGTTTTCAGTGGTCACAGCTGTGGCCTTCCTATACCGGCCCATGTCCACAGCATAATTATTCAGCATCAGCCCGTATTAATCAAGTCGATGCCGCATTTTAAATGGAAATTGCAGGATTAATACAAGCATTCATTTTGTCCAGGAAATCTTGATGGCTTTAGCCCGCTAATGGAATTGGGATATAAAAGAAGGTGACAGGGAAGACCTGATTGAATTAAGAAGGGCAAGCAGCACTTGAAATGGCAGCTGCCAGCAGGGTCCAGATCTAATGCTAATACGCAGGCTTCTCTGTGTATGGCCTATGATGGCATTTTGATGATGACCCAACCTTCAAGCTAAGTATATGACCATTTGTACATGTGCCTGGATGTAAGAGAATCATGTATCTGGCTAGACGTTCTGATTTAATTTATTTTAGACCTCCCACAGACACACACGCATGCGTACGTGTACACGCACACACACACACACACACACACACACACAGTGAAAGAAGTGAAAAGCTATAAACTACCAATGTGCCATTTAAAAAGATAAAACAAAATGAAAAAGAAAAAATGTATTCAACAAGAGCTAATGTGCTTTAAAAAAGTAAAGACAAACCAATTATTGATAACAAATACATATGTTGGTTAATTCAAAATACAAAAAGTGACATTGGGCAAATCTTATAATTTATAAATATAAATCTAATTAAATAAATTGAATAAAATATAGTATATAAAATATCATTATTTCTGGAGCCTTCAAATGCAGTCACTTTCTTGTGGTCACAAACCTGAAATCATGTGGTTTCCAGTTAAGATCCTAGAAGAAGAAGATGGTGCATTTTCTTCTGTGTTTGCATTAATTTGAGATTAGTTTCAATAACATGTTTGGGGAGCTGAGGCTTCATACAGCCCAGAATGAGTGGGGCTTTATCTTATCATGGACACCCTGACTATACCCAGTCAAAGTGTTCTTCTATGGTCACAGTACCAGAACTGCTTTGATTTGTTCAAGGAAGTCTGAAGCCTTATGAAGAGCCACTCTCTCCCATCATGACTTGTTAGATCACCTTGGTCTGGCATTCTGAGAAGTGTAGTCTGAAGGGAGGGGGGGGGGGGTTACCAAAGCAAAGCTCCACTTCAAATGATTTACGATGTCATTAATGTCGAGCTATCAGTGGACAAGAGCCCAGAGATAACAGCAAAGCTGACGAAAAACAAATAGTTTTGATTAAACTCAAGGACATTCCCCACAGCCCTCAACAGAAAGACATTTATCACGTCTGAACTTGACCTGTATAACAGGACCCCTCCAGATGCACAGTGCCGGGCTGAAACACACGAGCTGAAATTTATACGTAATCGCCGCATCCTGCGTTTCAGGAGTTTTTCATTTAATTAAATTCCAAGCAGGTTATCTGGTTCTGGAGGAAAACAAATGATTACTAGTGTACAGGAGATTAATGCAGACATTCTCAGTTTTAACTTCTCTGATAGAGACAGAAGTCAGAACAATCAGAGAACACTAAACACAACTTGAACATTGGGTAAATGCTTTCAATACTGCAGAATATAACCCAGTTATTTACTGTATACTTGAAGAAATATAAACCTACAATACATATTATTAAAGTGACAGTACATTTTATTACACACTGATTACTATGATGTCAGAATATGGGAAAGTAGGAGAGAACTACTATTTGAAATAAATATATCACTTTATTACAAGATAGACACAACCAAATAAGGCAGCTAAAAACATAAGCAACAATTTTTTATGGATACATTTTTCCTGTTAGGTTCACACAGGTCAACAGCACAACGTTTTCAGTAATCAATACGGTCAGGCAAGGACATTCACCCCGGCCATTGACAGGGAAGATGCACACTTTGGTCACATGCGTTTGTGTTTGGAAATTATGTTGTTGTCTTGTACCTGAGACCTAAGTTCAAACAAGTCGGTCACAGTGGTTCTGTAAAGAATGCAAGAATGCTCCCGTGTTGGAGGGGAGGGGGGGGGGGGGGGGTCACTTTGCCTCTGGCAAACCGAGGACACTACTGATGAGCTCTCTCTCTCTCTCTCTCTCTCTCCCTCCATTTCTCCCTCGCTCCCTTTCCCTCCCTCTCCCTCTCTTTCGCTCAGTTAATTTATCCTCGAGAAGCACTACAAGCAGCTTTTCTATGCTTGATTAATTGTGTTGGTCACACATTTCGACAAGTTCAGATGTATTAACCTGAGGGACACAGACACTGTTAAATTTCCATGACTTGCCGGTTCAGTTGCCAAGTCGAGCAGAGTGAAGCACAATCAGGAAAAACAATGAATTATTTGAAGACTCGGCCATTAACAGCAACAAAAAGAAAAGAAAAACATGGAAAATAAATAAACGTACGGTTTGCCAAATGCAATTCATCACCACTGTAATATATACTTTTCATTGATCAATGCATGTGTCTTATCTTGACAATTACACGGAAGCGCACACACACACACACACACACACACACACACACCCACACACATACTCACACAGAGCGGAAGGAGAGGACGGTAGAGCTGGATCACTGTGTGGTAATGCAATAACAGACTGTATCGCCCTAAGAGAATAATAAACAGATACAGCCTTACATTCTGATCCAGTTTACAGAGTTGTAATATAAACAGTTTCTGTAATGGTGGAGGATTTCAAATGGACTTCAGAGTGTACAGTACGTGAAGCACTAGGCACTCTACCTCAACTTTCATCAAAAAACAAAGGCTTCCAGCTCATGTTTTTTCCCTCTCTATTTCCTCTAATACTGGTGTTAGCTGTGAAGGTCAAGAGCGAACCCTTGCCATGGAATTTTACAAATAGTGAACTGCACATGCAATTGCAACAAGAAAACAGTTCACTGAAAGACCCCATACTTTGTGTGTCATGTCAAGTCCCCCTCGCAAAATACATTTTGATCTCAATGAGGGGTTTTTCCTGCTAAAATAAATCATAAGTATAAGAGGAACCTTCACTGAAGTCTAAGGTTTCACTGGCCCTGAAGCACGCTTTCTCCCTATACATTTGTGTAATAAAGACAGGTTAAAGTGCTGTTATTCCATATGCTTGCTATTCTAAAGTACATTGTTTGAAATGTAATTTAGTTAACAGATCATTTGATTATGCTATCCAGGTGTGGAGCTGAGAACAGTAAAATAAGATTTACTTTCATTACTCTAATTATTTCAAATTGGGGCCATTAAACAGTTATACTGTAGCTTTACAAGGAAATTATTTGTGAAAACTGTGTGTTGTTGTCATGGCTTATTTGTCAGGGACCATGTACAAAAAACATTAATCTCAATTAAGGAGAGGAGAAGCTTTGCACCAGATTTTAGCTATTAGCTCATTTCCCCTGCAGTCCCAGGGTAGGTAGATATGAAAAAATTCCAAAATACAAGATACGGTGCAAATGCACAAATGCAATATAATAATATCACAGGATCAAATTACCAAGCCTGAAAAACATAACCAAACCTCGGCCAAGCCTCCACTGACCTATACACAATGGGGGAAGTATTGTTGCATTAACGGATACATTTTGATTCAGTCCAATCCTCAAAGCCAAGCTAAGAGGTCTCAGATCTGTATTCTGGGCATTATATTGTGTGTGTGTATGTGCGTGAGCACGATTGTGAGTGAGTGTGTGTGTGTGTGTGTGTGTGTGCATGCATTGACACACACACACACGTGTATACATGTGCGCAACATATGCTGTGAGCAGCGAATGTAGAACTGAAAGGTTTGACGGGTGTCTATATCTGACTGATGTCATGTCCACGCTGTGGTCCTGTGTCAGTCCTCGGTTTGGCTGAAACTCTATCACACTGCGCGTCGACCGAATCTGGATGGATGAGCGCCCGCAAATGACACATAAAATGGCTTAATCCCATTTACATTGAATTCAATATTGTAATAATGAATTCTCATCCTGCATGCGGTCCTTCCTGTCTGATCTCACACAGTGTTAAACAGCGATATTCAATTTTGCCGTCCCACATCCACCACTTGCAACTCATATTAAAAACACTCAGCGTGCAAATCCGCATAAATGTAATTTATTTCGCTTATTATTTTATATTGCTTACAGTGCGCTCGCATTATCCTGAGAAAAACCTGTTCATTTCTGGAATCCTCCCCGGGTACTTATATCAATATCTTACACTCTATTAGTTATAGCTTAAGCGGATAATGGCTTTTCACTGTTTTCTTTGTGCTTCCAACTCTGAGGTAAATTATGATGTTTGCCAGGCGGGAAGATGAATCAAAGCGAGGGAAATGGCAGCCGCGACTCCTCGCAGTCAGAACGCATCACGCTGCTGCCTGTCGGCTTGAAGCCTGGCTTTGAAAAGCAGAGTGTTTTCCACACAAACAGCGGGCGGTTGGAAATTATGCGCGGCTCCTGTTCTTTATGAATGGCGGAGGAAGAACCGCCGTCTCCTCTTGGAGCATTGGCCCGCGTTAACGCACAGAGCGCTGCAAGGGACCGTGAAAGACTGTGACAGAGAAACACCGGCGTTCATTTATGTGAGCTTCTCTGGCGGATGATGCTCTAACACGCGCATCTTCCGTAGTGTTTTTTTTATTTACTTTCTTTTCATTGGTATTTGTCTACAAAGTGGGGTACCGGAGTAAGATTGCCTACAAAAAACGATTTTTCCAACACTATCAATATTTCCCACCGTATAATAGAGCCTGTTTGAACGTTTCTGTCCTAGATCCATCCTAGCCCCTCGGAGCTCGTCTGTACAGCGGCGGAGTCAGTAGAGAGGCAAAGGCACATCACATGAAGCCACTCGCTGGGGAGGTTTTCCTGTGGGCCTCGGTTAGAGCTACAGCCAGATGGGAAGTACGTGGAGGAGGAACAGATAGGCTCAGGAGACGTTTGGACTTTCACTGGGCTGGAGGAAGGACATGGTGGGAAACAAGGAGGGGACCCAGACAGTCAGACAGTGATGATGTTTCCCAGCTCAACTATACAGTACTGTCAGAAATCTGAGGCATCTGCATAACATTCTTTCAAAAATAATTCAGTGTAAGGTCCTAAATAAACATACTATACATTTTACATTACATTTGAGTCATTTGGCAGAATAGTTAAAAACTGAATCAAATCAATATTTTTTGTGACCACCCTTCCGTGTGAAAACTGCATCACTTCTCTGAGAAAGCCAACGCTGTCCTGCAGTTCTATAAGACAATCAGCAGGGAGGTTGTTTCGAGCATGTTGGAGAACTTGCCACAGTTCTTCTGCAGACTTTGGTTGGCTCCTTGCTTCTGATCTCAGACTGCCTTGATCAAGTTTATTTATGTAAAAAGTAATCAATTGCTTACAGTAATAAGTTACTTTTTAAAATTAAATACAAAAATGTCTCTGTAAAATAAAATCTTTTGGAAAATGAATATTTGGAAATGTCAGATGTCTTTTATACTAACACACACAAAAAGAGAAACATGTATATAATAAAGTCTACGGTGTCTAAGACTTATGTGCAGTACTGTACAAGGGCGTTGTTATGTCATCCTTGTGAAACCTCTCGAAACCCGCAACATTCATGTCACCCCACCTGCAGAGGCAGGAGCAAGACGACATAACTTGAATCAAAAGGTTTTTTGATGTACGTTTCTTTATATTTACTGTGAAAGAATGTCAATGTCCATTCAAAATAATGGCTGGGAGAACAGAGAAACCCAAAGCTGTTTCAAGGCAGCTTGAGTCGAAGTCTGGTGAAACCGTACAGTTCATGCTCGACGATTGAACATCCCAGAGACACAACACCATACACGTGTTTGGACAGCACAAGGTCACTTATCACCTTGTGTACAAAGAGAATAAAAAATAAATTCCCTCACAATCCCCTCACAATCCCCTCACAATCACTGTGAGCTGAGTTTCTGGGAGAAAAAAAAAGTTTATCAAAGAGATGAGAGGATTTGTAAGAGTATTTACTTTAGACTGTTTTCCAAACAGAACATATTTTGAGGAGATAACGAGGACAGTTTAGCATCTGTTTAGCCTTTCTGTAGGCTTTGTGCCATAACAATGTAATAAGTGAAATGTTGCCTTACTCAAAAATGTTAGGGTTGGGCAGGGGTCACATGATGTCACAGATTATATTCAGTATAAACCATGCATTTTATTGCTATGTCTATAAGAACTGATATACAAAGTCTGCTAACGGTAAGAGTGCAGCAGGGTCTGCACTAAGTACTAACCTATAACCTCAATAAATATTCAGCTATTAGCAAATAGATTGGACGTAATGAATCGTATAAGCCACATGAAACGATCATCACAAAGATCCAGTTATCTGCCAGGCATGTAAACACCATCGGGAAACATACTGGACTAATAAGCCCTATGATGAAAAACAAATGTTTAAGCTTGATTGAAGAGAGCAGCAACAAATCCAAACATGTCTTGAATAATATTCTGTGGAGCTCCTCGTTGTGTATAATGAGTGCTAATCAAACATTATTCTCTTCCCTGCTCTTCCCCCAACGAGGGTTTAAACGAGCACGCAGAACGAATACAAAAACGCTCGGTCTGTATATTTCTACAGCTCCGGTAATTACCTGACAGAATCACACAGTAATAAAACTGGGACAAATTTGATTAACTGCTCAGTTCCACCTTTCTGCTATTTAGGGGGATTATGGTGCCAATAAACGTTGATCAGAATTCCTGGCCTTGCGCGCTCAAAAGATTGTTTTGGATTCTCTGGCAGCGTGTCACCGGAGACCAATGCTGATGTCACTGTGCCGTAACAATGGTAACCTTCTGTTCAACTCCCGCATCTGCCTGTTTGCAGGCCGCATATTGAGCTGATATGAATCCCAGCTGAAATGATCCTACCTGACTACGTGAATGAGCTTTAGTTATGAGAGCGTTTGTGCCCTGGGAATCTGTCAGTGGGAGCTTGGCCCCTCGCAATGGAAACACACTCACAGATACTGCTCTGGAGTTCCATTAGTAGCTCATCCAGAGCCATTTCGATCAGATTATTATAATCAGCTGTTGACATAGTGAGAGTCATATAAGCTGGCCTGGAAACCCCAAAGAGTGATTGTGCTCATATTAAATTATGTTACAGATTTTTTTTTTTAATGCTTTTTGATATTCAAGTTGCTTGATCAGAATCACACACAGAACAGCAGTGCCAGGAAAACACTGATTGCTTATTCCCTTGATCATCTTATTAACTTTTTCAAAACAGAAAGTGATGTAATAACTGACATGTAATGCTGAGGCAAAACAGACTTGTGACTAAAGGCCCCAAGTTCACTAGTGAAAGAAGAACATTTATATACAGTACTTGGGTTCCAAATAGTCAAGCTAATATGTATTCCCTGTTCTTTAAGAGTTATATGTTTCCTAGAGCCACTGTCCCTCTGACATCCTTCTGAAGGCTACTGAAACAAAATGATCCAGGCAAGATAATGTAGAACATTCCGGCAAAATGAAAATGAAAGATCGGTGTGGGCGAGGGCGGGCGACCCGCTGTCTTTAAATGGTTAAGATAAAGCTGGCAGGTTATTACATTTTCCTTTTTTCAATTCTAGTCAAATATAAAAATGTCTATTATGAGGGCAATCAATTATCCTGCAAAATGGCAAACGTGTTACCTCGTCAGGAGGAGAGCACTCAGACAGCCCGTCCTCAAACACCCACGCGAGGAGATTTCATCTCCTCTAATAGTTCTGCTGGAAAGGGTAATTACGCCATGGTCAAAGCTAATTTGCTTTCTGCCAGGAGAACTGTTGTATTTTATTGTACGGTGACATTTTAAAGTAATTATGGCCGTGTTGACCTTAGACGGTTTCGGGTGCCGTGGCACTATCTGTCGGTAGAGGAGCTCAGCCGGTTTCCTTCTACTGGCGGCAACTGCGCCGCTATGAGGCGACGTCGTGTGGGGCCTGATGAGTGGTCCAAGTCAAGCAGAGTTTCCACTTCCTGCCACTGATATTGCCACTTCCTGTCACTGCTGCTGCCAGTTAGCAGTGAAGAATAGAGTCCCAGTGTGGTGTAAATATAAACCTGTCTCACGCGCTGTCATGATTATCTCTGGGACGAAGGAGCGGAGTCTGTTGTCTTGTGGTTGCTGGTTTGATCCCTAGGTGGGGCCTGGCGGTTTTACCCTTGAATAAGAATGAACCCTGCTGTAAAATACAGGTATGCCAGCTTGACCATCTTGAAAATTGTATTGGTCAAGCTGGTCATATGCTGGTCATGCTGGGTACTATATTCTGGTCAACCAGTTAATACATGTCGAGCTGAGAGCTGGTCTGAACTGGTCAACCAGATAATTAATGTCAAGCTGGGAGCTGGTCTGAACTGGTCAACCAGCTACCAGCTGTTTCAAAAACCTACTGTAGCTTGAGCTGTTTTTTGTTTTATTTTTTTCAGCAGGAAAGCTCCTGGGTTTGAATGTTTCTTTGACAGCTTTGGTAAATGCCCTAAATGGATACTGTATGTGGTATCTATGGAAATGAAATTGCCACCATAAAGTTAAATGCATACAATAACAGGGCTGCATGTGAAAAAAGTAACACAATCAGCGGCGCGGAAGGATGACATAAATTCAGGCCACGCCCTGTCTTTGTCAAGTCCCAATAGGCAGCGCCAGCAGTACACTCAAGACAGATCACCTGATCCTCTTAATGAAATTATGAGACACGTACTCAGGATGTGGAATTATGTTAGTCCACAGCTAACGAGCGTTGACAAATGGAGCCGCGACCAGCCGGCAGGAGTAGGTTATTAGTGCGTGCGATGGGACGGACAGAGACATCAGCCAGAACATAAAAAGCCCAGGTAATTGGCGAGTTCCTTCATTTGCAGTACATCACCATTAAATAGTGGAAGTTGGCCCTTTTAATTTTATTTGTAAAGTAATAAAATGACGGACATTTGTGCGACGTGCGGTGGCAGAGGAGGGGTTACTGGTCCCACAGCGCTGAGCAGTGGGTTCACTCTAACGCCCTTACCTGTGTCCCCTCTTCTGCTCTGTCCAACAGGATACACTGCTTCACTGGAATCCTAAATAAAAGGTCTGTGTGTGTGTGCGACACCAAATAATTGTACTGCGCTGCTGCAAGTTTTCACGAGCACAAGCAGAGGACTCGGTTCTAATACTTCAAAACAAGTTTATTTTAATAGCTGACTAATTACAATGGATGATTTTTGATGTCTTGTCATGTTACGATATTTTCCAGTGCCCTGCTTCATGTGTGGCTTCCCAGTCTTGGAAATGGCAGATCGTCCCACAATAGCAGCCTTTTTTTCACCCTGCATTTTATACATGCATTAAATTAATCGAATTACACGCTCTCTGCCTCTGGAACACAGATGCACTTGTCCCACTAGCGCAAAGGACAAAACTCATACTGTTGCAGAATTTATCTGCTAACTTTTTTTTTGGACACAGTGAGAATAATGTACATGTTTGAAAATGTGGTGATTATTAAAATCATTCTTATGCTATCGCAAGCGTGAATGCGTTCTCAGAGTTTCTCAGAGTTTTCCTCAAAGAGGCTGTTCAGGATGTGCAATGACTCATCCTCAGGAGGAATTTTGCAGTTTCATTCAGGAAATGCATTTGAGCCACAGACACATCTGCCCAGCAGCTTAAAAACTTTGGTTTGTTTTTATTGTCTTTGCGGTATTAAATACTTTTTTAATGCCGAGACTTCATTAGGCATGTGGTATTTTAACACAGCAGAAGAAAATAGTAAAGATCGTGAAAATACTCATTGATTTGTAATATTTCAATTGCCGAATAGTTAAGCTTTGATTGACATGTGTTATAAGTTGACCATTCCTTTTAACAAGCTCATGAAGGCATGCGGTGTATTAGTAGACCAGAGGCCTGTAGAGGCGGTTTGGATGTGATCAGCCACCATACTGCAAGACACAGGTACTCAGCAGGAACGCATCAGACAATCTTGGAGATGGGAGTGCATGTATGCAGACACACACACACACACAAACATACACACACAAACATACACACATACACACATACACACAAACACATACACATACACACACACACACACACACACACACACACATACACACATACACACAAACACATACACACACACACACATACACATACACACAGACACAGACACAGACACAGACACAGACACATATAAACTATACACACGCTGAAGCACAGACACAAGCGCACCAACAAACACACACACGCACACAGACACACAGACACATGCACAGACACATGCACACACACACGCTCAAGTACAAGCACAGACACTCATCGATAAACAAACTTGGAGAGCCGCGCCCCGCACCACGCCAGTCCTGCGTGAGTGGGTCCAAAAGACGACCCGCCAAATTAAACTGAATTAACCCACACAGCCGGGCTCTTCTCAGACAACTTCATCTGCGGCGGGAAGCCCCTCTCCTTTCTCCTTCCTCCCGCAGAGCCCCCTTCCCGCTCGCCCACCCCTACCCTCGGCCCACCTGCCGGAAGCCGCGTCCGACTCTCGGGCCGTCCCCGAGGGGGGAAGACAGCGGAGTGGCGTGGCGGTCCAGGAATTCCTGGCTCTCCGTCATCGTTAAGGGGCTTCCCCCTACGGCGCAGGGGAACAGAGGAGCGGCGTTTCACGTCCTCGGGAGAAAGGCTGAAAGGCCCCAGCAAGGCGCTCGCACTCAGTGCCCCCCGAAAAAAGGGGGAACCCCCCCGTCAGAGGAATGCACCGTGGGGCCAGCCATGAAAGGAAGAAGGATTAAGGGCCCTTTTAAGGAGGGAAACGCAACAAAAGAGGCGCTTTTATGATGTCGCGGCGAAAAAGGAGAACGAGGGGCCCCATTGTGCCGCTGATTGCTAAAGATCTTAGGAGTGAAAACGAACAGCCTACAGAGAGTTTCCACCCCCCCTGTGAGTTTAGCAGGGCCCAGACAAAAGTGAGGAGGCTCCATCAGGACCAGAGTGCCTCTATTTAAGAGCCAAAGTGGAAGATTATTAGTTTGTTTTTGTGTTTTTCAGGCTTTTTTTAAAAGAAAACCTGCCTAATGCAGGCAGTGGACAGATCAGCTCCCTGCGAGAGATTTGGATCTTTCTGTAAAGTAACCAGAATTAATGCACTCTGTCCTCTAATAGTGTTGATCAAACCGCGTCACTGTTTGGCTGTCCAGCCAAGTGTAAAGTCTTTAAGACCAGCATTAACAAGCATGCAGGCTGAGTGTTCTTAACAAATTATTATTATTACTAATTACTACTTTTATACAACATCTGGTCCATGTAGTTATGGGAATGAGAAATATCAGGCACAACATTGTTAAATGACCGATTTATATTAAATACAATGTTGTATAATGGATTTAAAAATGCCACACACTGACCGCAGCCACAATATACAGACATGCATGCGTGTGAAATGTTGTAAAAATGTCCAGATTTGTGTCCACTCTTGGAGACATCCTTGTTTCAGGAAATCCCAAAAACCCTTGCTCCCAGAAACTTTTGTGATGTCACCCAAGGGATGAAAGCAGGAAGTGCTATGTGCTGCATCTCATTTTATAATTTTATGAATAGCTTAGAAAGCACATTTTTACATTTATCATATACTTCCCAAACATTTTCCCAGGCTGAATTTTTACAAGCCTTATGACTGTCTGTCTGTGCTGGTTGCTACTGTGTCCAACTGCCTAATTTTACTATGTTTAAACTAGGTTGGATCTTTGTGCAACAATATGTTTTCCACTGCAATTGTGTATTTATTTCTTTTCATTTGCCTCAACCACGTTATATTGTATTTATTTGACTCAACTTGAGATATCTCTCAAGTGAAGTCAAATAAATATAATATATCGCATATTCAGTTTTCAGAATAAAAAGGATTTTTTGCAATTTAATATTTTTTTCATGCATGTGTCAAATTGACTTATAGCTTATAATAGCTAAAACAAGACTTACAATAATAATAATCAAAGAACATTTTTTTAATTAAAAGAAACCAGAATAACAGAAATTTCACGACAGGCCCAATTAAATAGCCACGTGGTGAATTGTGTGCTTCTCATAACAATATCAATCATAACACCGGGGTAACTGGACTGAAACGAACCAATAATATCAAAGGCAAATCACCACTTCCTGGGGGGTTAATTACCATGTCAAAGGGGAACACCAGCCTATGAAAACAGTGCTCATATTTCCCACTTTCACACAAAACAAAGGCCGGGGATCTAAACAGCTCTCCCTCGGGATGCTAAACGCCCGGGAAAGCACTCAAGATCAATCCCCTTAAACGCACCTCAGTCCACCATTAACCTCTAATGAGGCCTCTAATATTTCACCAGAGCAAACAGGGGGCGGGATCAGAGCCCGCGCCCTCGGCCCTGCCCCCCCCCCGCCCTCCCGCTCTCCCGCCCCCTCTCCCTCCCTCCCGCCCCTCTCTCCCTCCCTGTTATTACTGAGCACGCTCATTCAGGAGGGGGCGTGAAATCTGACAGTCTCCAGCTGATAGAGCTTAATCACATTACCCAAAAACACAAATCATGCACAAAAAAACGGTCCCTCCTAATCCAAGAAAGTTTCATTGCCTACAACTGGCAACTCAACCCACGCAGAGAGAACAAAGAAGGAAAAGGACTGATCAAAGAGAAAAGGTTTGCACTGCAGTTCACCACTGGGCTAGTTAGCCTAGCACAACAATAACACACTGAGGCTACAATGTCAATCTGAGAGGTCAGTTTAGCCCTTTTGATCACATGACACTTAAAGGGAGTGGTGAAGCCAGCACAAATGACAAAATGTCCAACATGAATCTCAGTCAAACCCTCATTTACTGCCAACATAAAAATGACACCATTTTCTGATTTCTAAACAGATACACATAATCAAAGTTCATTTTGAAAACCAGGAACCAAAATAAAAAATCTGAATACAGATTATATCCATAACAGGCCCTAAGGGAAGGAGCAACGTTCTGCTTCTCTAGACACAGCAGATGAGTGTTACCTCCTGCCTCAGGTTTATGGGGGTCTAGTACAGCACAGACAACTGCACAACTCACAGCCGTCCTGGACAGTTGAATCTACAGCAGCCCTCCATTACTTTAGAAGAGCTGCTTATCGCTACAGTGTGTTCATACAGTCCTGCTTGTCTTTCTTCTGAACAGATAGCCTGTCTTCTGTTTGAAGCAAAACATTTGTGTGTAGCTACTCACACACGCACTACACTGGGTTGCTGTGGTATCTTCACTGGAAAAGTAGCAATGACAATGGCAGTAATTGAAGTTTTGCTGTTGTCAGGAAATGAATACATGATTGAGGACAGAGAGTCGGGCTTCTGTGCAAAGCTATTCTCCCATCAGCAATTTAATAAGCACGGATATTCAAACCAAAATAATGAATTAGCGTGTGCCTCCCCCAGGAGACATTTTCCCATTGGTCTGCATGGCTGTGACTGACTTGCCTTCAGCTCAGCCACTGTGGCCCTTCAACCACTTCAACTTTACTCCAAACTCATTCATTCATTCATCCATTCATTCATTCTCCTAACCCGCTTATCCTGAACAGGGTCCCAGGGGGGCTGGAGCCTATCCCAGCATATATTGGGCGAAAGGCAGGAATACACCCTGGAGAGGTCGCCAGTCCATCGCAGGGCACACACACCATTCACTCACACATACCTACGGGCAATTTAGACTCTCCAATCAGCCTAACCTGCATGTCTTTGGACTGTAGGAGGAAACCGGAGTACCCCGGAGGAAACCCACGCAGACACGGGGAGAACATGCAAACTCCACACAGGGAGGCCCTGGCTGACGGGGATTCGAACCCAGGACCTCCTTGCTGTGAGGCGGCAGTGCTACCCACTGCACCATCCGTGCTCCAAACTATACTCCAAAATTAATTTTCCACACTCTGTAAAGTAATCAGCATTTTGTAATGGAACACACTCATGGTGCTTACACTGAATGTACAGCCTAGCACGCCCTCCCCAAAGTATTGCAATATTCTTTTCAGCGATGCCTTTGAAATAATCAATGATTAAATTCATTGTTTGCTGTGATGCAGTTTACAGCTGCCTTACATACCATGCATTCCCAAAGGATGTCTCCAGTGAACATACTCACCTGAATATTATCACAATAATGGCTTCATATTTTAACCATATGGACATAACTGTTACCTCAGCAGGCTGTCATATAGATACTATAAATATTGCTGCCTGCTCAGGGAAAGAGATAGAGAGAGGGGGGGGGGAGTGAGACGGGGAGAGAGAGAGAGAGAGGGAGAGAGAGAAAGAGAGAGGGAGAGAGAGAGTGAGAGAGAAAGAGAGAGAATAAAAAAAAACCAAGTGGAGCACAACTGGTGCAGCACAAAACGGTCTCTTTTCTTTGGAAGGTGGAGATTGCAGCTCTACGGTCAATTGAGCTGCTTCCACATAATCTGCAGAAGGGAAAAAAAGCAAAGCTTAACTCCTCCAACAAGAGCAGTTTCTGCACTCTAGCGCACAAAGGGAGGGATCGGCTGAAAAGATGAGAGGGGTTGGCAGTGTTGTGCTGCTCCACTTAAATCTTATTTCCAATTCTCCATAATGTGCTGTTTGGCTTGGCACACGAGCTGCAGTGTGTATTAGATCAGCAGGGAGTCTAATCGGGAAACTTCAAGCCTCCAGCCCCCCCTCCTTCACAGCGACTGGCTTCAGATTCTGACTTGCAGACAAAGTGTGTGGTTTGGTTTTCAAAAAGAGGAGGGAAAAGAGAAATAACCCTGATGTTGGCTTACATTTTTCTTTTCTTTTTTTTTTTTTGTCTTTAGCAATGTCAGGTCAGGTGTACAGTCATAAAATGCCTTGTAAGAAAAAGATGTTGCCATAAAAATACACAGTAACGCGATTGCAATAGAACTAGCATTTGCATCACATACTGTATGTATGATAATATGGTATTAATTATAAACACAGATAACATACAAAGATTTATGCATGCTTGTATGTATTTAGCTGCTGCCACATGATTGGCTAATTAAATATTAGCATTAACAAGCTGGTGAACAGGTCTACCTAATAAATTGCTCAATGAGTGTACACTTACACAGTGAACACATACCTCAAACGCATTCATCATGCATACACAAACACACAACACCAGCATGCACACACAGAGAGGCATTTTACATGCACATACACACTCATACACACACACACACACACACACACACACACACACACACACACACACACACACAGATGCACAGAAACACAGACATATGCACACACACACACACATACACACACACAGACATACACATACATAGACACACACACATACACACAGACATGCACAGAAACACAGAGACATATGCACACACACAGAGACATACACATACATACAGACACACACACATACTGTGCACAGAAAGAGACAGACATATGCACACACACACAGGCATACACATATATACAGACACATACACACAGACATACACAGAAACACAGAGACATATGCACACACACACAGATATACACATATATACAGACACACACACATACACACACCCACACACCCTGACTGCAGGTAGACCTGCAGGCAGCTGCCACTCACTAAAGCGTTTGGCTTTGCTGCGTTTCTGACGCTCGGAGACTGCAGATTCCCCCTAGAGACGGCTGGCACTCCGCAGCTGAGAAACAGCCCTCTCCGCTCCTCTTTGCCCCCTGCATGGCAAAAGCAATCTGTTTTCTATATCACTGCCTGCCTTTACTGCACTATGCACAATAAAACACCAATTGAGCAGGAAATGAAGTTAGGGGATCGGTATTTGGCAAGACAGGCCGGCTTGCGGTCTTCCCGCATACGAGGACCATTACCTATCCGAGAAGTTCCCAGATACATTTCTGTCTGAACTTCCTCTTCTTTTTTCCTCCTTTAGAGCAGAGGGGAAAGCTTGCATCACCAGGGAAACGGTTTCCTGGTGATAAAGGGAACTGGAACCCACTTTAGGCATTCCAGCAGCTATGGATGTCTCTCACTCTCTCTTTTTTCTCTCTCTCTCTCTCTCTCTCTCTCTCTCTCACTCTCTCTCCCTTTCTCTCTCCCTCTCTCTCTCATGCTCTCCCCCTCTCTCACTGTCTCTCCCTCTCCCTCTCACTCTCTCTCTACTCATTTCTCAGTTCAATCTTTTCCTCTCCCCTCCTTCACAAGCAGGAAATACTGTACTATTACAGATGTAGAAAATCTTTTTTCACTTTTATTTATTTACTCCAGTCTTATTCTCCCTCATCTTCCTTCCTTCCTCCCTCCATCCATGTAATTACTTCCTGCTTCCCCCTTTGGTTCCAGCTTCCATAGCAAGTGACGGCATTTTAATCTGGGATAGATGGAATGAGAGACGGATCGAGTCAAATGCCTCATTAGTCATTCTATCCCCAGCTTCAAGAGTCTTTTCACAACACAGGTGGTTTTTGGAGGGAAGGGATATACACATTTTTGGAGAAACTATAAGTCTGGGATCCTAGCAGGATGTGGGACGCATGCGTGTTCATCTTCTCCATATGCTTCAGAAGCCTAGAGCATACAGAACTTTCACTGCGTACATCTCATTCAAGCCACAGTGCATTAATACGCACATCTAGGATATGAGGTTCATCATTTAATAAAACAGTGTAGCGTGTTGTTGAAAATATCACCTGAATCCTGCCATTCTTCAAACAGATAGTATTCTGTTTCTTCTATTTAAAACCCACCGCAGTTTGCAAGGATTCAAGGGGACATAAATGTCCCGGAGGTATTCCGAGATTAATCTGATTACTTAGTTAGAGTACTGTAAGTGGAAATTGCCTATCACTCACAGGGCCAAAGTAATCAGCATTTTGTAATGGAACACATTTTCCAAACTCACCCCGGTGCTCTGCCTAAGAAATCTCTAATACCAGAGCACAAGGACAGACAGCAACAAACTGACAACCCGCACCCCCCCCCCCCCCACCCACCCCACCTCCCCACCCCACCACCTCCGCGCTTGACGGGCTCGGGAAGTCTTCAGCAGCCGGCGGATAAGACGTGCGGTGCGAACAAATCCCCCCGAGCGGCGGTGTTGATGGACAGACAAGCTATCGTTCACAACGCGACGGCCCAAGCAGCCGCGGCGCCGATCGAAAGATAGCCCCGAATCTGCTGTTGAGGAGCGTTCGTGAAAGATTTATACACTTCCAGCTCGCCGAGGTTATCTGCAATCTCCAGCCTGTCGGTCAAGCCAGGAAATCACCGCCTTCAACTCCAGTGGGCGCAGGTTATTGACAAAGCAATCCTGGGATGATTCAGCGCATCCCTGATAAAATATTGGCTAAGCAACCGTCAGTCCATTATCCAGCTCAACGAGTCCCCGCGCTATGCTCAGCGCTATCACCATGCTAACCCTGAAAATGCTATTCAGCTGTTTCTTTCACCTTTTTTCCCCCCTCTTTTTTAACATCAAGTCAGGAAGAACAATTGAACACAACCATGATTTCCTGGAATGGGTTCCGGCCGACTGGGGATAGTTTCATAGGTGGAATAAGACTCGGCGGTTGAGAAATGAAACAAAGTTGAGAAGCTGCAAACTGCATGTGGTTAGCAAAGCAATATGTCAGCCAACTCGTGCGGCGTGCTACCATTAAAAAGGGCTGTTGTCAAAGTGCTGATTGAACCCTATGTGCTCAGCACAGATGGATAAATATCCATTTTTATTATTTGGAAGATTTTTCAAATGTGGGTGTTTTATTTATTTATTTATTTATTTTAGTGTGTGGCACAGACCATGAACAAATATTTTAAGCCAAGAATTCACTGTAAGGTAAAAAAAAAAACTATAAAAAAAAGAAAAACAATAAATTGTTGCCACAAATATCCTGTGATAGGGCCAGGGCCAGGTCTATGAGGATTCTGGCCACATATTAAAGACAGGGGTCAGAGTAATATCATTTTGGCTTGTTACAGAAGCAGCCCAGTCAGACAGCTCCGAGCCTGGATCCAATTCATCCAGCAATCCCTGGAGTGACAGCCTGCAGCATTAAGCCAGTCATTTATTTAATTAACTGTTCCACTCATCCACCTGCTGCCCCCAATATGGTCACATTTCTGTCTTCCAGACACCTTGTGTGTGGGCGCCGTGTCCTGGAATACGAGCCTCATAACCCAGCCTCATTCCTGCAGTCACTCCCATTCCATCCAGCTGTTTGACACGGCTGAACCTTATAAAAGAGATTTCAGTCAAAGAGTGCTGGGCCTCCTACCTTCCTGTCGCCTGTCCTTGCCATCCCTTTAACTGTGTGTGTGTGTGTGTGTGTGTGTGTGTGCGTATGTATGCGTGTGCGTGTGCGTGTGTGTACATTTTTCTGCAAGTTTTAACATTCATCAGCCTCCTACCAATGAATGAACAACATTGGAAAGCATTATTTCTTTATGAAGATTCTTTTTGATTTTTTTATGATGAAACATCATGAACATGCATATTTTTGTTGTTTGCTTGCTCAGATATACACAAACACTCTTGTCCCCATCATTATTTTATTCAGTAATGTGAAAATTCAGTGAGTTACGTAAGTATTTGGACAGTGTTTCTGTTCTTTTGGCTCTATACTCAAGCACATCGTATTTGAAATGAAACAATTAATTAATTTGGTTGCCTCGGTCGCCTTTGGACTCTGTTTTTGGTGTTTTTCAACATGAGGACCAGAGATATGCAAATGACAGTCAAGGAAGCCATTATGACACTGAGACAACACAGTCACAGACTTATGCCAAACAAAAGGCGAACCAAAATAAATGGTTTAATAGATCCAGATGAAAGAGAGTTCCAGCTTTGCAAAGAGGCTGGCAGGCCAAGGAAGATTGGCCGAAGTTGATGACCGAAGAATTGTCACCATAACACCCCAAACACCTGTCCGACAGATCAGAAAGACTCATCAGGTGGCAGGTGTGGATGTGTCAGTGACTACTCTCCACAGAAGACTTCACAAAAATATCTACAGAGGCAGCACTGGTTAGCTGCAAAAATAGGATGACCAGGTTATATTTTGGTAAGCGGTAACAGAGTTCTAGAAAAAGGTCTTGTAGACCAATGAGACCGAGATTGACTTGTATCAGAGTGATGGAAAGTGGGGAGGCCACAAGGAATTGCCCAAGAACCAAACCAATGTGAGAATGTGTTCAAACGTGTTATAGCATGACTTTGCTTCATATTGAAATACTGCAGAATATTGATACCATAGTCAGATAGTAGATATAGCCAGAGGCTAAGTGCCGGGGCGGCCTGTAGCGTAGTGGTTAAGGTAAATGACTAGGACACTCAAGGTCGGTGGTTCTTATCCCGGTGTAGCCACAATAAGATCAGCATAGCCGTTGGACCCTTGAGCAAGACCCTTAACCCTGCATTGCTCCGGGGCAGGATTGTCTCCTGCTTAGTCTAATCAATATTTTACAACCAAAATACACAGCTGATGACTCATATCACACATATCCACTTGATTACAAACGGCTCGTAAAACTGTATATTTGAGTATATCTTGTTAAATGTCTTTCTAGAACCAACAGTATATTTCTTCCAATGTTGGCGGCTGCAAAGGAATCTGTCTTTCTTAGTTTGGCTCAAAAATTGAAAGTACTGGGGATGCTATTAGAACCTGCATGCATGTGTCCAGGTGGATAAATGAAGATAAACAAGTGTTGTGCTGCTGTATTATATGTCGTCAGCCCTTATACTGTACTAAAAATTTGTATCTTCTGTCTCCAGTGAAGGAGATTCTCCCTCCCAATAAATGCGCTATAAATGGCGACTTGTGTTAGCTGAGGCAAAGAATGCAAATAGATTCAAATGAGTTGACCTTGGGGCAGTGTGAACACTTTGTCAGAGAGCTGGAACACGTCATACACACACCGCGAAGGTGGGCAATGGTGGACATTATCAAACCACTCAGTCATATTAAAATAAAATAAAAAACCCACAGATAATTGTTGCGTAATCAAAACAGTCATGTGTAAAGATACCACATCGATGTTAAACAAAACAGCACATCAACCTGATATGCTTCATCAGTGCAGTGAAAAAGCCCACGTTAGTTAGCATCAAGTCAAGATGGCGACAGTTTCGTTCATGTGCCCGACGCAGCTCAGCTAGCATAATGCAGAGGTAGCCGATTCTGGAAATCGGAGGAGGGAGTCATACCGACGGCACCAGCCCAGCATTTCGATCGGCCCTTTGAAATTGGAGAGAGAGAGTGAGAATAAAAAATAGTTTTCTCAAAAGTGATGAGTCAACTTTATGAAGAAGAAGGACAGGGTAGTGTAGAGTCCCTCGTGGGGACAGCCAGCCTCACGGCAACCCCACCCCCAGCTGTCCCTACACAGCCTCCTGCCCTGACACCAGTTCAGCGCACTGTGCCGTACTCCCTCCCTGACTCCCATATTAACACTGCTTTATTCAGATGCAGTTCTTCATCTCTGGCACACTGCTCCCTGCCTCCACCCTGGTGTGCACGCCACTGTGTGAACTGCTGAGATCCTGTCACACAGTGAAGAAACAGGTCCCACAGTGATCTCTCTATCTCCCTGCCTAACACAAATGCGCATACAATTCTCTCTCATTCTCACATACACATGCACAGACACACACAGATATCCTTTCTCAAATCTCCACGCACACACACACATCCCTTTTCACACACCCACACACACACCGCTTTTCAAACCTCCACACACACACCCCTTTTCAAACCTCCACACACACACACACCCCTTTTAAAACCTCCGCTCACACACACTTTTCAAACCACCACATGCACACACACACATCCCTTTTCACACCTCCACACACACGCACACACATAAAAGAGGCCTATGGTCCCACCTCTCTCTCTCAGCACATACACTTTGTCCTTGTTGAGGCAGTGCCGTCAAGATGAATTATGGATGCAACATGAAAGCTGTAAAATTTGTTGCATCCTCTATTATCTCCATGTTAAAGGCCACAAAAGCTCTCTGCTGAAGCCTGCCATTAGGAAATGACAGGTATTGCTATCAACCTTCTTTATAGTCTATTACCCGCACTGACAGTGGCTGACACACAGCCGCAGTGCAGCCTATCGTATTATTTGCAACTGGAGTCAGCTACTGTGTCATTTCACCTCATTTTCTTGACAGTGCCACCATAAATCCGTTCTGCTGCAGGGGACCTGTCGACCACCTTGATTATCTTCACTGCCTGAATGGATCCTGAAATGTGTGTAACAGGGACGGACTGTCATGGATCAGATGCAGTAGCCAGTCAATCTCAATACAGCCCTCTCTCTGAAGCTGCGCCAAAGCAGCAGGGAAAATGTCGAGGCTTCTCCAACCCCGGGGTCGGGTGAAGGCGCAGAACTGCCGGCTAGGATCCGCCCTTTGACTCGCACCAATCGGAAAGTGTTTTTTGAAAGTGAAGGTCATTTAATTGGTCCATTTTAGGTTATTGGTTGATGAACCGTGGTGGCTCTTGCCAGGATGTGGGTTGTGTAGCTTCACTTTCTTATATTTGACCTGCTCTGAGGAGAATGAAGCTTTCGCTCTATTACAGATATCAAGATATCAAATGTATAAACCCTTTAAAACTATATTTTTTCTCAAGACATTAAGACATACAGACCAGGAAAGCAAATACATTTGATAAAATACATTTTACTTCAAATGTATAGATTTTAAATCCAATGAAACCAAATAGCTCATTTAATTTGTAGCCACAAACGCAGCTGATGTGGTTGTTAGCCAGGTGAAGTGAAACCTCGTCATTTAAAACTATATTTTAAAACTGAATTTTACATTAAGACATGCAAATCATGAAAGCCAAGACATTAAATTGGTCGCTACGTGTGACATGGTGACACGATTACGATTCCGGCTGATGGTATAACGGGTCACATATGTATCAAGTTCAGTACAAATGTCAGCATTTTCGCCACACACACCAGGCAACATATTTGAGCAGCCGAACTTTGTGAAACTCACCCTTCCTGTGTGATGTGCCTCAGAATGACAGGGGGTGCAGACTGCTGCCGGGAGTCTGAGTTCACGCCTCTGGGGATAAGGCAGTTTGATCATTAAACATTGTTAAATCATTATTTAATGCTGTAGCCATGGGGTTGTATTTTCCGAATTTCTGTCCGTCTGACTCACTATAGGATAACGAATCTGTGCTTTGCGCTTTCACTGCAGTACATAAGTATATTTCACTGCAATTCATTTTTGAAAAAAGGGTAAGCACCTACTGCTTACCTATGAATCAGTGCATTCCCTTTGAAAAGCCAATGTGTTATGTTTGATGAGACCGCATTGAAGTACCCCACTGGCTGAATCATTTGCTGTGTTTTTTCAATTCCAATGAGCACTTTTCACATTGTCCATATGACTATTTTGCAATGAAATGACTGCATGAGCAAGCTCAAGGTAAACCCTTACAAACAGTGTGCAGACATTCTTTCATTGTGCACTTGTGATTATGTGTGATGCACCTGCTGCCAAATTCAGCTGTTTTCCTACAAGCCAGCAAAGTTCAACCATTTTATTTTTTGCAATATCTGAGTGATATTGTAATAATTATGTATATAATAATATAATATATTCTCAACAATAATTGGTATAGTTCCCCATATATTGTGCCCTGTGATACTGTAAATGTTGCAATATATTTTCTGTTATTGATAATATATTTAATTTCAATATATTGAGACTATATTCCAGTTTGAAAAGGATTATGTTTGTATAAAGAATTAAATTACAAATCTGAAAGTTATGTTAAATAGGGCCCAGAGGATTGTTAACGATTCGAATCTGTCAACTTTATAGCATCTGTTCCAAGTCCCATTCAACTTTCCCTCCCTCCTTTGAAATGGGGCCCGTCTATTAAAATCACCTCATACCCCACAGGACACTCTGTTCCCTCTCCTCTTTTCAGCCATAATGAGCCGTCCACACAAAAAGTGGGAGAAATTAGCGAGTCATTACCCGGGGAGCCTCAAAGTCTTCCAAACCCCCGTCCCTGAGCCCAAATCCTACGGCTCTCTCAAGCTCGCAGAAAAGGCTCAACCACCTCCCTATCAATTAGGGACAATTACCGATTCACAACTGGCACCCTGGAATAAAGAGGCATTCCCAGGCCGGGCCCGGGAGAAAAGGTGGCTCTTTCAAAAGGGGAGAGGCCTCCTCTAAAGCCGTCCAGAGGGAAAGGCTCAGGCACGCAGCCCCAATGGGAGCTGAAATTGTACCCGTGAAACATCATTTGGTTATATTTGTTTATGGAAAATATTGTAGGCACTATTAAATTGTCACTTTTTTTTGCTTCAGTATGATAACAAAGATGTTCTCCAAAGTAAGTTTACACTGCCAATATCATTTTTGTCACCTGCATTTGCACTGATATGAGGCATATTGAGATTTGCATTTGTCCATGTGTATGTGTGTGTGTGTGTGTGTATAAAGAGTGGAACTTGGCACACCAAGCTGTGGAAAGACAGGGCAAAAAGTAAAAAAAAAGAAAAAACATAACAGACAGGCAAACTCCCCCTTCAATGATGAAAGACATTGTAACATAATATTGCATAATCCTCATTGTGATTCATTGTAATGATGCTTCCAATACAAGCAGGGTCAAAGAGGATATTTGTCAAAAATCATTACATCACCGACTTCTGTTTCAGCTATTACAATTGAATTTGATAAAGAATTCTAACCGGCTCAAAAACACATTTAAATTTAAACCGAGAAATACATGCTGTTTGCTAATAAGGAGCATTGCTAAAGTAGCCCCTAGCCTGGGACGGTTGCAGTGCGCTTAGCAGCGGGAGCGTTGTGCCCGGCGTAAGCGCACTGAAAGCGCACAGAAAGCGCGGCGGGGGCCATCTGCGCAGACATTACCGCTCCGGCGGCGTGTTGCTTCCATTTACCGAGAGCCGGCACGCACCGGTGAGCCACAAAGTCAAACACAGTGTGCGGCGTCATGCTTGGCTCGCTGTCTGCGGAGCGCCACTTCGGAGGGGCTGTTACGCGGCCTCCGGTGGCCCGGTTTCCAGCTGCTCGCGCTCGGCAGACGCATCTGCCAGGGGCGCGCGGTAAACGAGCCGCCCCGCGTCTCCGAGGGAACGCGCCCCCCCCCCTCCTCCAGAACGATTGGCTGCGGAGGCCCGGAAGCTTCCGCGGGGAGACGGGTTTGGGAGCGCAGGGGATTGTTCTGTTTGCAGACACGTCGACTTGTGGAAAATCGTCGGTTGCGTACACGCACCAAAGTAACCGAGCTGTCAGTTCACCGCCGTAGAAGGGCGGGTGGTTCGCAAGTATGATGCGAATATAAAAATACATATTTAGTAGTGCCATAGTGACAATTTTATATCCAGATAATTAGAGGAATGTCTACTACGAATACGAAATAGTTTTTTTGTCTTTGTCAAATAAAATATGTGAATGATCATTTTTTTTTAGGAAGTGCACGATAAGTTCAGTAAGCTTGCTGACTTTTTTTTCGAAAGCCTACAATCATTGTGAATTCAGGTGATAAAGACAATTCAGTAATTCATGTATCTGTAAACTACTAACTAATATTTAGTTACATTAATATGTATACATTATCAAACTATGGGATGAACATATAATTAGTTAACCATTAACAAATTAATGTATTTGTGAAGTTTACATGAATTCATGATGCGCAAATACAGATGTACAGATTCACTTCTCAGTAGTTAGTTAACAACTTAATTAACATCAATTCATGTACCATTGTTGCAAAGTGTTACCCTGAATTATTTGTGGCATTGATTTAACAAAGTGCTGGAAATGATCACGAGGGATTTTCGTCCCTGCTGAAGCATCATTATTTCACCACACGATCATGGTGCAAACCTCCTGTTTCTCCTCATCCCAAAGGGGCTCTACCGGACTGCGATCTGGGGCCTGAGCCGTTGGAGTGAACTGAGGTCATGTTCACGGAGCGTGTGAAGATGCGTGTTCTTTGACACGCTGCACTACCCTGCTGGATGTGTCCATTATCAAAAGACTGTAGACAACAGCCAGCAACTACGCTTACGATAAGAGCGCTCTTAAAAAAGAAAAACCCCAGATAACATGTTGTTCCCACTTTGACAGAGATAATACATGGAATAAGCGTCAGTTTGTAACAATAAAGTGAGAATATTCGAAGATACAAGGTTGCCGTCCGTTATTGGGACTCGCCGTCCCCGTTAAGTGGGAACAGGGCGTTATCTGAAACAAGGGTGCGTTTGACCCCGTAAGACGCTGGAACGCAACCCAGCATGCACGGGGAGAAACCGTGCGCTGGGACTCGGCGGAGATCGAGCGGGGGGAAGTTTGCTTTGGCGGAGCGCAAGGTTACAGCGGCGTAAAGGTGAGCACGCCTCCGCGCCACCCTGCCCATTTTTATTCTCCCGCCACTATCTGTGAGACTCTGAGGCTTTTAAAGCCCAGAAATGACTGGCTTTGATCAGCCCCGAGCCCTGCTGTTAAATTACTCCAGACAGCTCAGTGGGAACCACGGCTGCTCTGAGCGGCCGGGAAAGAAAAAACACACCACACAGTCAGTCATGAAATTTTAAGATTCAGCGCGGTAAAATACAACACGCCATAAAAAATATGAGCGGCTCAAATCTGCTTGTGGTAATATTTCTAAATTGCTCCCGTCTATAAAGTGGGCTTATCTGCATTTACTTCCAGGACTTTATCTGAGTTGTATTTATGAATTTTGACTCGGAGACCTAAGTGGCCATAAAGCTGGAGGGGGACTTCAGTGAAAGATTATATGTCCCCTGGGGGGGGGGGGGGTAAACTTAAGTGTTGCAGATTTTGCGCGCCCCCTCACTTTGAAATATTGGCCTGTGCTTCAACTGAACATCATAAATAACACAAAGTGGCCAGTTTTGAGGGCCTTACATCTAAAACACAGAATGAAGATACAGGAAATGCCTAAACCCAAGAGGTGTCCAGCAAGGGCGGTGTAATGTTAGAGAACGGGGTCTGCCACTCCTGGGTCATGGGTTCAGTTCCCAGGTGGGGCGCTGCTGTTGAGTACCATTGAGAAAGGCTCTTAATCCAAATTTCTTCAGCAGTGTGTTTTATAAAGACATGTTGGAAACAATCTTTAGAGGCAGCTAAAATGCAATTGAATTTAAAAAATAAGCTTTTTTGCACTGATGTATAATGTGCATTTCATATGAATTTTTGTCCAACATTTTTACCCAAACAACTTTCCCAACAATGATGAACACAAAGTATGTTTTGTACATTGGATGATTCATTTTCAGCCATTTGCTGGGCAGTTTCGCTTACATGGAAATGCTAGTATAACTTTGTATTGATTATTATGCCTTGACAGATATGAATATTCAATGACGTAATTAATGTTAAGCACCATGCATGTGTAAGCTACACTCAGGGGCTCCCATCTGATTTTAATGCTTATCTTCAAGCTTACTGATCCAGGAGGTTATACCATAAAAAGATCATACCCAAAAAAAGTTACTACTTCCCGAAATATTCCTAAAACTCAGAATTAAAGGATTCATCTGAAAATATCTTTTTCTGAGTTGTGTTAGCTCTGAGAACAGATGTTAGTTCTGTCTGTGCGGGAAGATTTCTGCCTCTCAATAACTTCTGACGGGAAAGATCACTCCAAACGGAGTGGGATTTTCAAAAATAAAACCATAACACATTCTCATTTCATTTCAGATGCAAATGTTACATGCAATGAGGAGGCTTGCTAAAAGCAAATGCAATCAACGCTCTAGATGTGGCATAGAAGCCTCAACACAATATGTGAGGAAACTAACAAGCTGTCTGGAAGGGACTGTTTTTTAATTTAATTGTAAATCTATGAAAGTAGTATGATAAGTAGTATAGATCCTCTTGTTGATTATCTCCCCGTTCCCCAAAAACAATTTTTTTTCTTCACACATGTCATCAAGAGCCTGAGACCGGACCTCATTTTCACTTCTCTCCCGTTCCAGTCAAAAAGATTGTGACAACAAAACCAAATGAGAACATATCAGCTGTGGGAAAGAAATGGTTTTCTGTGGACAGAAAAGAGGGATTTTGTTTTGGATTTTTGGTTGGTTTGAGTTCTAAGGACAAATGAAAGCTTAAAACCCAGTGATCTCTAGTTTTCCCCTTACTGAAACAGCCATTGTAGATTATGCAAGGGACATGCATCACCCCTTTCTGCGGTGCACTAAGTACATTTGTCAGGACGGACTGTTAGATGGTTTTAGCAATTGAGAGGAGATTTGAGCTCCGCTGTGTACTGAGGTCTCCTTGTCATTTTGCTTTTCTTTCGTCTTTTGAGGGACCCCCAAGGCCGGCTATGTTTGTACAGAAATCCGAGATTCCTCATATGCCTTCCAGCTTGAGTCCTACCAAAAAACCCAAGGCCCTGTCCATGTACCTTAGTGTGACAGTCTCCAAGTACCCAAGCAGGGCCAGCTTGGTACTGGTGCACAGTGAAATATGCAGTTTTAATGCGACTCTAACACAGCGCATATGAGTCCAATAGGAATCGCATTCTCTCAGAGTTGAGTGAACTCATGAGCCTTTTTGCCAGAAGCCCGGTCTCCCAGGGGGGTCCCCGAGCAGATGGAACGGGGCCGCTCAAGTACGGCGACGTAACTCACGCAAGACGCCGTCTTCATAACTCACACCCTCATTTACATACTGCGCCTCCTTCAAGTCCAATCACGCCCCCCCCCCCCCCCCCCAAGCCCTCCAGAGCCCAGACACATTCACATGTAATGCTCTTAAACAAGATGGCTTACACGTGTCACCTTTTCCCCCTCCCCGTCTCACTCCAGTTATAGTTATAATCGGGCACTTTGGCCCTGATTAGTAAAAGTCACTCATGGAGGGAACGAATGGGCCCTGTCATGAACATCAACCCGCAACGAGGAGAAGCAATTACACCCCGAACAGCACCACGGGCTGCGTGCAGAGGCTGGACCAGAACATGTCTCACGGACCTAACCATACTGCTCAAACACTTTAGCATTACAGGACACGTAATGAGTGCCTGTCCCCATTCAGTGTTTCACTAATAACTTTTGACAACGCCTTTTCGCCTCACAGACGGTATCGGATGTACAGTAAACATTAAATGAGAGCTGGTGTGCGTTTATCAGAAAGAGCCTTTGTCTATGACTAACGCTGAAAACAAATTGGAATCAGTGCTTGGGCCCTCCAAGTGCCTCTTTTTACCAGCCTGTGATAGTGCACAGACCGTGTTCTTCGGTTGACTTTTATTTCATTTATCTCTCACACTGCGGTTTAACATTCCGCCTCGTGCTCTTCAGACAATGGCGACAGAGAAACTAATTTCTGCAATTCGTCAGAGCAACAACGATAAGGCCCAGGATGTGAGGGGGGAACTCCCCTTTGATCTCTGTTATTCCACACTTCAAGGCCCCTTCATTATAATAATGCAGTTTGATTAACTGTGTTTATTGCTGGTAATGTATTCATACATAAATTAATCCAATAAAAGCTACCTGCATGAAATATGACATAAAATGCATCAGCCTAATTCGCTCACTATAATTCTTGAGAACATAATAATAAACAGATATCCTTAATCAGAAGCCATAGCTGGGCTATCTTCCTTGGGATGCAGTTGAAAAATTTGCATTTATACCTCCAATATCTCTGGCTGAAATACTACGACTACTAATACTATATATAATCCAACCCATGATCATATGCATTACTACAGTTACAGTACATCTCTAGTATTACATCAACCCTAATATTGTTTAATAAGTCCAGCAGTGTTAATATGACTCCAGTAAGGACAATGTGTATTGTATTATACGTCAAATAATTCGGAATCGGTTTTAGACTGCACACACACTATGTCGAAATTAAAGCCTTTTAGCATTAGTATGCAGCTTCTATAAATAGAGTATATACATGCATATGTACATACATTGCTACATGCTACTGTGCCAAGTGAATCTTAGGGAACTGTATTGTGGATTCCCATGGCTTCCTGTTTCACTGGGGTATAAAAGTGCGGTGACACACAAATCCATGCATTACCCATCACCATGAGGAAAGCACTGAACTCTCCACAGGAACAAAACAACAGAAATCTGGAGATGGTAAGAAGCAAATAAATAAAAAAACCAATAACAATTTACAATAAGCTTACATGAACTGGCATTAACCAATATAGCAGGTAACTGAGTAATTACTTAGTAAAGTAAACCTGCACAGCATTGTTATGTATTTGTACATCATTAATTAATGTTAACAACTACATTAGTTAATGCAAATTCACAATTCATGTATTTGCTAATAGATTAGCTACTGCTGAAGGTGGCACAAAGTGTCAAAAGTGGCCAAAAATGTAAAGGGTATTTGCTAAATGAGTTTGCTGAATGACACTGGAACTTTGAAATGAACCAAGTATGGTCAGAATGGACAAAGCATGGTCAGAAAAGACCAAATTTTGGCCATGCTGAAAGTAAAATGTCCACCTACAGATATATTTTCCTTGTAGTCTGAGAAAGTCACTCTAAATAACAGAGCTTAATCATATTATGTTGAACAGAATGTCATACCAACAGTACAATGTGGTGGATTTTTAATATTACGGGGTGGTTCTACCACAGTCTTGGGGCTTTTCTTATGGTCAATGGAATCCATGTCATTTTGGTTCCCTCTATCAGAAAGATAAAACTAGAACATATTACATTTTCACCATGAAGATGGATATTTCACCAAGACAATTGTAATTAAAAATGATCGTGTCACAATGGGCATACAGTGCGGAACTTAATAAAAAGCCAAAGATGGTGGCACACGAGCACAGATCCAAGGATCTGGAAATATTCTGCATGGAGGATCAAAGATCACCCCCAATACTATATATTCAACGGTGTCATGAAACGCCGTAAACGACAACTCAGTAGTATTATGCCTGTGAATAAAAGGTTGAAAAATGCCTGAAATTAAGTTATTTTCTGTTATAAAAGTGTTATTTTGGTTGATTCAATTTGAATAATCAGATCAGAACATTTTTCATATGCATGATAATTAACATATACCTACTTCTAATATCTATTTTATACAGTCATTGTCGTTCATCTTCAACAGGGCTTGAACAATTTTAGAGGGCACTATTTTAAATAAAATGCATTGTAATTGCTATTCATATTAAACATAGTTTGCGGATAATTGTTCAATTCAACCCAGGGAATTCCACCATAATTTAGGTGCAGCTATGTTCAAAAGGCAGGTTGAAAGAAAATCAATGGCAGTCACTCTAGGGGCAGGCTAAACACAGCATATGTAAACAGAAGGTGCTGACCTGGTGACCGGATGACCTGGAGGAATGAAACAGAAAACAGCAAAATTACAGCAAATGTCCCTGCTCCATGTTTTGAATTGAAATGAATCTATTCTGTCAGAGGGACACCTTCACATAGATACAGTCTACATCTGTCACTAAAACAGGCAATTCCACACCAGAAAAATAACATCAAGGTCAACACAAGTTCAGTACAAAATGTTCAATAACAATATAGCTCCAAATGCCAATGGATGAAAATGTATTCGTTTTCGATGTACTTGTAATGTTTTGTAATTTAAAAGCACATCTGTAAGAAAGAGGACTTGGTATTTTTATCTGCGGTCTTTTATCTGCGGTCTCTGGAAGCATTACATTCCTCACCTGTAGTTTTCTTAGCCATGTAGCAAGCCCTGACTGCAAGTTCTCTCCCCCATTCTGTCTGCCTGTCTGTCCATCGCTCTGCGTTTATGTGAGGTATCACCCTTGCCTGATATGAAAACCCGCAAATGCTTCACACATGTACACGCCACACATTTTCATGATAATTCATTTTGAAGACTGTCACTTTTCAGCATGTGCTTATTTAATTATATATGGAGGTGTGTACTTGTGTGCATGTTTGTGTGTGTTGGCGGTGGTGGGGGGGGCTGTTAGAATTGATTTTCTGCACTGTTACTTGACAGCTGGTGATATTTTTGGGATCTCTGAGTGTGATAGATGGACAACTCGTGTCACATCACCTTGTTTCTCTCATGTTTGTCATCTGAGGAAATTATTCTGACCACCTCAGCCACGTGCCACAACAAACAATTATGGGATTTATCATTTATCCTTTCCCTTGGAGCTGACAGTAGACTCTGTCTGTAATACCATTATTTCTTCACGGTAGAATTATTTTTAAAAAGATGGAAAGAAAAAATAAGTTAATTTAGCTTTGTAATTGCCGTGATTAGCATCGCAGGCATATGAAAGTAATGTACTTAATGAGCGAAATGTCAATTTGCCATTTAGCATACAACCAAGTTCATAACTTCATGTATTTGATTGTGGGGGCGTGCGCAAGTTCACAGGAAAGTGAGTTGATTTATTTGCCAGGGGAAGGGAGCTGGGCTGGCCAGCGGCTCCCTCTAGTGGACATTGCGGTAATAACATCACTCATTAATGCAGTGTGTCTCCAGGCAATTTTACAGAACAAAGTCTACGTTTAGCTCTCAGTGTTACATTGCAAGTACTCACCAAGCTTAGGCTGAATATGCAGTGCGTGTAATTTATGCTTAACATGGACCCCTTAAATTTCCATCCCTTTAGGAAACTGTATTCGCCCTCTCCTTTAATTCCATCCCTTTAAGAAACTCTCTTTGCCCTCTCCTTTAATTCCATCCCTTTAAGAAACTCTCATTGCCCTCTCCTTTAAAGGGGTCAATGAGGTCAGTTCAAACACAAGCGAGCAGCTCTCTCTCATCCAGCGCATTCTGTGGCTGTGAGAGATGGTGGATGCATAAAGATGCATACTGAGAGAGCAGCACAGCAGAGACGGAACACAACTGAACCTCACCAACAATAGTACACATGCGGTGAAATAAAGCGGACTGAAAGTAGCACGAGGGCTTTTGTGGATGCAGATATGAAGGGGGGGTAGCGAAGCCCACCAAGTCTGCTCGCCGTGCCCAAAGATGGAGACAGAACACCCATGATGCACCGCCCGCTCCCTTTACCACAGGGTGGCCCAAAAATAGATGACGCCCCTGTTACGTATGCGGGGGGACATCGTAGAGCGCAGTGCGATGCACACCGGATACACCCTTCCCGTTTTCTCTGACAAACAGAGCAGCAGAATTCCCACTCCTGGGAATTCTTCTGTTCTTCCCCATTCTCCTCCCTGCTTGTTTTTTAAGATGGTGGTACACGTCCATTTTTAGGGGCTTTCAACAGCCATATCCCACCCTTGCCATTTAAAAAAATGCCTTCAGTGTCTTACAGTAATTAGGCCAATACTGTACAGAACTGTCCTGCAGTATAGAAGAAGTGGCTGCTTCGCTACTACCTTTCCCATTACAATCCGCACTGTCAGTGCTGATAAAAAAAAAATCACCCTTAGGGTCTGACGATAATAAGGCCAAATAAGCTTGCTTGGCTACCACCTTCCCCATCACAGCCCACACTGCCGGAGTCCCCGGCCTTAACGCGGTGTTTGTATGCAGGGTAAAGCGTTGTGCTACGGCCCCTAACAGGAGCGTGTGATACATGGCACAGTTGTCATCCCTGCTATTGATTCCTCCTGTGGCTACAACACTAACAGTAGCGGAGAGCCATTGAACTTTAAAACAAACAGGCCGTGTTCTGCTCTGGGCCTTCATAACAGATCAATACATCACAGCTGAGGCCTCGTACTGCCATAATGCCTCTCTCCACACATTTCTCTTCTTCCCTCCTGTGATAACAATGGCATTGAGTGTAGCATACTGTACCATCGATGATCGTCAGGGACTGTGCGATGGGATTAAATAATAATGTGTGCGACATAATAATAATCATAATTATAATAACAATAATAATAATAATAATAATAATAATAATAATAATAATAATAATAATAATTCATTATCATGAGGAATTTATATACTCAATTCATAATGAGGAATGTGCTCAACATTGAAGCAATGAACATAAAAAAATAAATGACCCCTGTGCTTTCTGTGAGACAGAGTCTCCATTTTGGAAATAAAGTATAAGCCTGAACGACATATTTATCTTCTCCGTGCAATGGATTCTGGGTAATGTGACATCACCGAATGGGAGGAGATTCCTGCCACCCACCATCCTTTGTGCAGTACACAGCACGAAGAGAAGAACCAATGGAGGGTCAGCATGAAACAGCAAGGGCAGGGCAGTAAAGAGGGCACCAGCGTGCCTATACAGAAGCCCAAACCACTCCTGATAAACCCCTCACAAGACCCCTGTGACCTGGACGTTCTGAGAATCCACATTTCAGGAGTGCTCTTTCAATAGGTCGTTCTGGGAGAACCCGTCCCTGTTTAAACACTCTTCACTCACACAGGCCGAGTGCACGTGAGTGTCTGAGAGCTCTCCAAACGAAAAGGCGTCAGAAACATTACGCCGATGCCACTCTTTGTCTTCAAAGGCCACATCCGTCCACCTCCCGCTAACAAATACAGCATCATCTTAAATTCCAATTTACACAACAGGCGATGCGATAAATGTAGCCAATTTGAAGGAGAGACTGTGAAACATTAAGCACCAATACAAGACCATACCAGACTATAATAATGTTCCACTTCACAGGAAAGACAGGACACATTAGGAATTTAATTTCACTGTCTCGGGTTTAGACCTTTGCATTCATTAACTGCAGTTTAACAAGGCTTCCGCCCGCGAATGGTTGTGAATCGTTATGAAAGGTGGCAAAACTAAGAGCTGTTATTATTAAACTCATTAGATACATTGACCCTGCCGTCGCTTCCTTTATTGCGCTTAGAGGGCCGAGCCGTTCGCTGAATGTCGGGCGGAGGCGTTCAGCGTGGGTCGGAGTGACAGTGTAGTGGTGGAGGAGGACTAATCCACTGCGTCTGGCTGTGTAAGGATAACATCAACACCTTATGTACACTCAAATACATGCACACACACACTGACTCACTCACACAAAGATATACGCACTTACTCTCTCTCTCTCTCTCTCTCTCTCTCAACACACAAGCATATGCATGTAGAAACAAACACAAATGCACATGCATATACACACACACTTAATGTTAAATACAGCTATTATCTTACAATTAGTGATCAGACTCTCATCAAATCTACCAATTTGTCATACAAAACAAACAACAAAACAAAACACGTCATTATGGAAAAGAAAGGAACGGCGGCCCAGCCGTCAGGTGACTTTCCACAGGCCAGCCGAAGTGCGGAGCGTGTGTTGTAATTGGCCGGAATATGGTGGGTGTTAACCGGTCAGGATCCGTGTCCAGCCCGTGTTGAGGATTACAAAGTGTGCAGGGAACCTTATCATTACGACCCAAGCCTCTCTGTCCTCAGAAAACCTGTCGCCAGAGTGGCAGTCCAAATTGGAAGAGACTGCCACGAGGGGCGGAAGAGATGAAACGCGCTCATCATCTGCTGGCAGCGGAACGGCGGACAGGGGTACTGGGCAGCAATGTGGCAACAGATGTCCGGTGAGTGTCTATTAACCTACTTTCAGCCCGGGATCGTGATGAATTCAGGCTGTGAGACCTTGTCTGCCCAATGGGGAGGGGTTGTAATCCCGCCTGAAGAACACTGCCTCTGAGAGCTACTGCTTCTCCATAGCGCCAGTCTTCACCAAACACGCTGCTGCTCTCTATCCGGATGAACTCTGTACACTGTTACGGGCATGGCAGCCATTTTAAAACAATGAACCCCAGTCAAAAGCTGCTTCTTATGTGAGAACAGGGTAGCACTTGTGCAGCCAAATTTCATTGCAACATTAAGGCAAAGCCAATCAGGGTCTCAACTGCCAGACCCCGAATGACTCTGTTATCCATGTTTCTATACGCAATATGTTCTGTCTGAATAAGATCAAGAACCCAACATATGCTTTGTTAAACTCATTCATATATGTCCTGCTGGCCTAGTATTTATTTTATTTCATTTTGTTTTTGTCCTTTTTTCAGCTTTGTCCGTTGTGGCAGAGGCCAGCTGAAATGCAGATCAATCGGGGTTGATGGTGTGGGAGAGTGGCGGGTGAGGGTGTGGGGGTATTTTACGGGCAGGTTCCGCGGCCGTGACCCGGGGCGGGGTGGCTGGCTTGCAGCAGCGCATGTGGAGGATCCGCCGCCCCGCCCCGTGCTGCACATCTGCTCCTGCGCTGCGGGCGCCTGGGGGAGGGGTCACCGGGGGGGGCCCTATCAGCCGCCGGGAGGGTGGTGATGTCATGTCCCGCGCTCGTGCCAGCGCCCTGTCATCAATCCCCTTTTCCAGCCTCTGCAAAACTACAGCAGTGTATATAAATGCCAGCACCAGCACCATCGTATTTATGCACATTAATGCATCTACACTCACTGAGCACTTTATTAGGTACTTGGGCATGCTGATGGAGTGGCCAGTTTGTCCAGTTAAAATGCTACTCTAGGGTGCGGATAGGACCCATGGTTCAGTTTTGAATCTGGTCTGTGCTGGCACTGACTGACCTCACTGGTTTCGGCCAGTGAACCACAGCGTTTTCACCCAGGGACGGTGCGCTTTCACCCGGTCAGGATGACAGCACATCATCACGCCCTGGCGACCCGCCTGCTCGACTGGGTACCCACGGAGAGCCCGACCGGTCAACCGCAGCATGAGAAAAGGGACGGCTCGCATCACACGCTTGGTCAGCAGGTCAGGAGGGTCAGCAGGTGCTTGTTCCTGCTCTCTTGTTTTTCGCACCATTCTTTGCAAACTCTCGAGACTGTCGCGCGTGAAGATCCCAGGAGACCAGCAGTTTCTGAGATACCTAAACCACCTTATCTGGCACCAACAATCATTCCACAGTCATTGTCGCTGAGATCAAATTGTCTTCCTATCTATCTGATGGTTGATGTGAACTGAAGCTCCTGGCCTGTATCTACATGGTTTTATGCAATTGCACGGCTGCCAAACGATTGGCTAATGGAATGTTCCTAATAAAGTGCTCAGTGAGTGTACAATTTATAGCTGACATAGCTGATAAACCAAAATGTTTTGTGCAAACTCCCCAACTTAACTTACACGTAAGTCAGCACCCCCTTTTCACCATTTTGTGAAACTCATGTATCTATGCAGTGCAGAGTTTTGTTGTAAGGAAAACTGCTGAGACCCAGGGAATACAATTCATGCAGGGAGAGGTCTTTGACAAGCCAGGTACAAACAATCGAGCAAGCATGCAGGTACTGGGGGGTGGGGGGTGTAGGAGCAGGGGTAAGTATTCAGCCAGGGTAAAGTTCAGTCACCATGTGCAACGGCTCAAGGATGTAATGTATTCAGATTACAACAGCTCAATTTACAGCCTGAAAAAAGGTTAGCAGGTAATCCCGCATTCATTAATGGCGTCTTTGTTGCTAGAAAGATATAAAAAGAATAAAAAGGGGCACGCGGAGAAACTCAATATTATTTCATTCAATACGAAAAGCTGTTTCGTGCCACCCAGGAGAAGCAGGAAGCATGCCAGGTAATGCATAATGAAAAACTCCTCAGTCTGCGAAATAAAATGGCCTTGTTCCAGGGTTTAGGCCAAAACAGATTAAGATGAACTGATGCAAGGTCTTTGACTCTGGAAGATTTAGGAGCAAAAAAAAAAAAACTGATAAGGCCTCGATGCTTAAGCCTGTAGCTAAGTCACCAGGTGTGTACAAAGGACACTGGCTTAGATAAATTGTGAATGCCTCTTTACTTCTTCCAAATATGGCTACAGCAAAAAATAATGAGAAGAATATTTGCACGTGCAGGAAAATAGGTCTAACGCTGCAGGCAGTAATAGTAAACAATAAAGATTGGGCTAGGCTAGCTAATGTTAGATACTTTGTGTATAAAAGTGTATGAAAATGACGGTAAAATATATTGGCAGAATAAATGAAGGACTTCAGTAATTTACCTAATATGATAATGACTTCAAACATATTAAATGAGTCTATATTAGATTGTTCAGTATCGGTTTGAAGAAGATTCCACTTTAGATTGTTTATTCATTTTGGCTGAGGACCAGGAATCCTGTAAATTAATTTAGCATTGCTAGTTAGTTGTCACCAAGCTCAGACTCTATATGTTGTTCACCAAGGATCTGACCGGGTGGATAAATAAAAAGGTATAGAAGGTAAAACTGTAAAAACCACACCCAAAAACTGTACTGGAAGATGGTAAAATTGTACAGGTTAAAGCTCGGTTTTGCATTCTAAAACATATCACTGTCTGCAACGGGGCGCATTCCGCTTTAAGCCCGGCCAGCTGGCCTGCTCCCTGATGCTCGCCCAGATTTGCCGGAGTCGTTTGGGTTAACATGCAATTTCAACGTAAAGCCCATTATCTGAAGAGGGATCAGATACAGTTTCTAATAATATGTCACACGCCTCCAGTTAGGATACGTGTTTTACAGCTAATCCCTTAAGAGGTCTCCGCCATATTGAAGTTAATGAAAATTAACACCCTGTGAAGCCATGCTGAAAACCGCCGACGGCAACGATAAATCAGTTTACGTGGACCACAACAAGGGGGGGGGGGGGGGGGGTGAGAGAAAGAAAAGCGCAAGTTTGGAAACAATTATTTTAAGCAGACCTTAATGATGAAAGGATCATAAAGGCATCATGGGAGTATTCCGCTGGAGCGGGTTATTAGAGGATTTAGGGCGAGGAGTGTGGGGGGGGGGCGCGGACAGGCTGACCTCTGTGAACATGAACCTGGCGCATTCTGGGGCCGGGTCAGGAGGCCGTGCGGAGAGGTCAGGGCTACATAAATAACGCGGGAGCGGCCCGGGCCCAGACCGAGCGCGCTCAGGAGGACCGCCGCAGTCGAACGGGGCCGCCGGCCAGGCCGAGACTCGAGGTCTGCGCTTTCCGTTCCAGTCTGTGTGCCGCTGCTGTAGCCCTTAGCAACGTGCTAAAGCCGAGCCGCTATTGTGGGTATCCAGCAGTACATTAATAACATGTACAGAATGCTAACTATGCAAGTTCTCCCAGGTAAAAGCACCAGAGTGTACTGTACCTCGGTGATGGTGAGGCTCAACTGGGAAAGTCTTCTTTTTCTTGTACTTCTCATAATCGCATCCTTGGATACTCCTCACAGGACTCAGGAATGCTATTAGCTGTTAGCCTGGAGAAAAGGAAGCCAAAAGGTGCCAAACTCAAAATGCGAAGTCTCGATTTTCTGGCTGCTGACCGACCTGTTAAATACAATTGCTGACATGAGTTGGAATGGAGATAAAGAAATCATGAAGTAGAACATCACTCTCAGACTTCTTCCTTATGCTCACTGAGATGTGCGGCGTACATTTTTTTATACACATAAATTATGAATGGCCATGAACTGTATGAAGTTGAACTTTACCAGGACAAAGCATTCACCGAGAGACCAAAACTCCCTCAAACTGAGAAGAGGCAAATGAAAAACAGGTTGGCTGTGCCACTTAACCTCTGACCTCCAACCTCGCAACGGAACAACAGAGCAAAGGTGGCCTGAGTAACAGATGTTGTAGGCAACCCTCAGAACCATTTATGAGCTGAGAAAAATAAGCAATGACTTCAATACTTATTAGCCATCCTTTGCATTCAGCGATGTTCAGCTATGTATCCATGCACATGCTAAAATCCAGATCATATTAAGCATTGTTTTCACTGTTATTTATACCGTATAAAAACACCATTATCCAGGAGAACTTGCATAGCTCACAATGACATTGTATTGGTCTGAATGTTTATGGCAGTACGATAAGTATTATAGTGCTATACCAAGCTCCTGGTGTTAACAGTAGTGTGCCACAGAGGAGCTGAACTTTCAATCATCTGGTTGCATCCACAATTCTCCAACCGCTACTCAATGCTTTATGGCACTAGTATTGCATGTTTTTAGAGTGTGTGAAATGGCGTTCACATAAACCCAGAGACGAGAGGAGAACAAGAGGAGAGGTGTGCATTAGCTGTTACCTATCAGCTCTGTCCTGCGAAAGCAACAATGCACACCGCGATGCTTCCTGCTTGTACCCTCTTCCCTGGAGCTTGCAGATGACAGAGCAGCCATTCTGCTCAGAGAATTAAAGTGATTTTCAACATGCCAGCTCAGCACCACCCATTGTTCACGCGGGCCTTGTGCTGACCATGGGAAAACCTTTGCTTCAGACCAAATTGCGACTCTCCTCGCCGCCAAGCAGCAAGAACCCCGAACCGAATTATGCTTTATTTTCCGGTCCAGGAGGCAACCCTGATCTTCATGGCCACTCGAGTGGCAATTTTAGACCTTCAGAAGAAAAAAAAGAAGAAACAAAAAAACCTGGAAGCAGTTTAAACTTTCTTAAATATGCTGACTGTCAAAAGTCCACAATTCCTCATTTTTTACTGCTGATTTCTTAAGCTTTCCTCCATACCACATTTTAGGGGGGGTGGGGGCATCTGCATTCCCCCTCTGCTCTGAATGTCACAGGTGCTGCTCGGAAAGGGGGGGGGGGGGGGGGGTTGGGTGCTTAAAAGCACAGCCTTGTCTGATGGGAGGGGGATAGGCTCTGCTTTGTAACGTTATGACAAATGAGTCCAATCTAGGCTGAGTGCACTTGACCTGACCCTGCTCCCGGGTGCGGAGGATGACAGTCCCAGCTTAGCCAGCGGAAAAGATGTTCCACGCTAATAAACACGGTCCAGGACTCAGGTCACTTCAGGCGGGGTGCGGTGAGGGGCGATGAGGAGGGGGGAGGTGGGTTCGCTGCCCTTTCAGGTGCAGGTCCATAATGGGATCTGCCCTTGCTCTTGGCTTCTCTTACAGGATCAAAAAAAGAGAGCCCTACCCGCCCAACAAAGACAGCCTTTGTGTTTGGAAGCTGAGAATTTGTTGGCGCTCCAGGTGAATGTGTTTCCATTTACCTCTGCATAGAGACTCTTTATGTACACATGCAAGCGTTTAAAGGCCTGGTGCACTCTGGGAAGGGTTCTGTGACAATTCCTTTCATGTGCCATATTAAGACAAATTTGGTTGACTGATTTATTGCTTGAGCCCTTTCTCCAGGCTCCTCCTAGTTCCCTGTGTCCCCCTCCTTAAAAAAAATAAAACAGGTGTTCTTATAGTGAGCTCAATCTTGTAAACATGCAAATCCAGCAATATCCAGACATGATGGGAAAGCAAATATAATCTCCTTAAGTCTGAATTTCAATAGCCCGGCTGATGAGGCAAGCCCAAAAAATGTAATTATATTTCTGTCTTATCATTGTGAACCTTGTGTCTGAGTCGGACATTAAGCAGAGACAAATGTGCAGCTGTAGGCAGGACTGAAATGTCTGTCAGTGAGCATCGGTAGGCCCTCCATGTTTCATTCTATAATACCATCGTTCTCACGGATCGGCAAACCGAAAGCACAGACTGCAAAACCGACCATACGGATCGGAAAAACCAAGATTTATGGATTTCCTTGTTGAGATTTTTTTTTTCATCTAGGGTGCCTTGGGGGGCCTCAAAGCTTCCTACGGGCCAGCAGTCATTTTAGTTAAATCTAGTATAAACTTTACATTGAGATATGATCATATCCATGTCGATTTCTAACAATTTCATCAAAAGACCATTGTCTAAGTTAGGTCCCATGTGTTGAGAGCCAAGATGAAAAGTATTGTGTTTTGATTCATTAGCATAAATACACACATATAAAAGAAAGAAAAACCTGACCCTGCAGTTCACTCATTTAGAGAGATTAATCTAATTGTGTTAAATCTACGTTGCCTACAACAAACACTGATTATTGCAGTTGGGTTTGTTTGTTTGTCTTATTTTTTATTTCAGTGATGAAGCATACCATTAGCTCTTGGCATTTACAGTGATTAAAAATGTTACAACTATGACTGGATTTTGATTTGGTTTATCAACCCTCAGGAAGAATGCTGCTAATTGGCTCTGTATGGTAAATTACATTTCTTGCATGGTAATTGTTTGTGTGTTCAGATGCTCTCTAATCCGTTCAGCAGCTGTTTAAAGGTGCAGCTGAATACATTGAGCCCAGGAATATTTCTCAAATGGGTGAGCGGTGACTCACCCATTTCTTTCAGCTAATATGCACAAGTGGCTCTTCATTCGTTTTGTATTGTCACAATTTTATCTGTACCTCTGACACCAGCTGTTACAGGTCTGTGTAAACTGTCAAGACTGCAGCTTGGAGAGTCTCAGATCAGAGATCATCAACTTCCATAAGTGGAAAGTACAATAAACCAAGGTATGCATAGGCATGGAATCCAATATATCCACAACAAATGTTTTCATGCCTGTGTTTATCTGTCTGAGCCAAATATTTATTTGAAATTTTTAAATCTGCCAAATTTCACACATGCCTTAATATTTTCTGATACTTATAGCATAGAATAGAGTGAATGATTGTATATGTATTAACTTTGAAGTACCATGTAGAAATGATTAGCTGTCATTGCCAGAGATCACAAATAGTCCTGCATGGCTCAATACTTGGCCATTCGAATATTCAGAAATATGTTCCCTGTCCTGTTACTTGCATATCCAGCCTTCCTTTAATCCAAGTTATTTATCTGTTATGTAAGTTTCAACCAGCTCTTTTGTTGTGGAGATTTCGGAAGACATGCCATGCATGCCTGCATAAAAAGATTTGGCTTTTGAGTCAACCTAGCAAGTCATATGTTTCAGAATATATTTTCAATTGAAACAAGTGTCTAATAATGTACTTTTGGAGAATTATATATTACAGCCGTCCACGTCAATAATGTATATAATAAAGCACACCAGGAGCTGCACCTGATCAGGACAATATTTGACGGACTGTAACACATTATAAGTGACCAATATGTATATACTTCAGCTCAAACCTCAAAAGGTCTTTGCTTGGAATCAGTGTTATACTGTATGTGCAGTTGAGCTGCACATCTGGAACAGGATCACGATCCAGCCTCATAGGATCTACCCCTTCCCCATATAATTAGCCAAACATCAACGGGATTTGTTTTCCTGTGGAACCGAAATCAAACATTTTCACAGACCCCAGCCATACGCTTGGCACTGTCATTAAATACTTACCATTAACTACCTGTCAGCAAAGCGGTGGGGAATGTTTTCATTCATGAAATTATTTCAAAGAGAAACAGCAATCAGGCCTCTTTCATAAATGGCACCGTGTACAACTGGCTCATCAGACTGCTAATCAGATCCTCCTCTTTCACAGCTTGACTGTACAGACCAGAGCAACCCTATCAGCACAGGAACCGAGGAGCACGGATGTGTATAAAAGCAAAATGCACAGACTAACAAAAGGAGGACATGGACAATTAGTTAACACACAGTGAACACTCTTCTCAGGCTGGAACACATCAAGATCAATGAACATACTGCCAAGGCTGAAATACAGCAGACTTTAACTCAATGACCACAAGAAAAACACCATTCCAGAATTACGTCCTGTTTTTAAACATTGAATTTATTCTTTCGTTTATTTATTTTTTATCTTTGCAGTATAAGAAGTGACACCTCAAATACCATATTTTGAAGTAATTAAAATGGCTGACATTAGAATGGCTGTCAGCATTGCTGCATCACTGAACTTTTGCTTTTTATTGTGGAATGACACTTGGGTACATCAAGAAAATTTACTTTAATTGTATATTAAACTACTTTTATATACAATATGCACGAGGCTATATAGTGCAGTTATGCATTAAACTGCTGGGCTCTGTGGTACATTGGTAGTGTGTGATCAAACTTGCAGCCGCACAGTTGTAACCTCAGCTGTCAGAAGGATGCAATGCAAGCCAATTGTCTTGATTGTATGTATGTAACGGTTACAGCAGAGAGCAAGTAGCAAGCTGATTATTGCTGGAGTATTTGTTTGGGTATTTGTTGTCTTGTGGACCAGTACTGTGTTTATTACACAATCGCACAATCAGTATCATCCCACTCCAGGCAGGCGCAGGGGGAATTCCCCAAAGTGTTTGTCTTGTCTTGTTATTTGTTTGTTGTGTGGTTACATTTCCACAATCACAGTATTTATTATTTTATTTCTGTGTTCATTCATCTGCAATGTCTTATCTTCAGAATTCTTTGTAATTGGCTGAATGCAAAACACTTTGAGCTACATTTTATGTATGAAAGGTGCAATATAAATAAAGCGTATTATTATATTATTATTAATCAGGTTTGGTCTGAACCAGGTTTTCTCATAGAGGAGCTCAGGTTTGGATAGCGGGACTCTATTTAATCTCAAACCCCCCGCTCTCTCTCTCCCATGATTGACACATGTGGGTAGAAATTGTGCATTCCTCTTTCAGGGTCACCACATAGCTGCATTAGTGTATGCTGCCACTTCAGAAATATGTAGGTTTTTTTTTCATTATTTTTTTAATAGATTGTCAAGCCCTACAGTAGGATATCACAAGCAAAAACGCCATCTTTAGTCAGGCACTGTATCCGTACAGTACAGGACTGGCTGAGTCTCATCTTGCCCCCACAAGTTCATCTGGTCAGTGGGGCAACCCATTGTCTGCCCGCAAAAGCTACACCTGAAATGTCCTCCTCTGACAAAGCATATACATGGTTGCTGTACCAAGGTTACCTCGTGGTCTATGACGTCAAAGGAAGCAGCAGCTTTCTTCATGCACTCTGTGTATGCATGTCTGTATTATCCTAAATTGACACAGAACACTCCAGAGACAGCCATGAGTCGTGTTGCCTCGCTTTGGTGAATATTATTAAGATATACAAAGACACAGTATGGCAATGGAATCCATAGCATATGATAAATATTGGCACGGCTCGGTGGTTTGTCTGGGTTCTCCGCTTTGAGTGGTGCTGAAGAACACCCCCTGTGAGATATTCATGGTTCTTCACTTTAATATGTACCCCACGTCCTTGAGTGTGAATTGTAGCTATGATACTTTCTTGAACCACGAACACCCTGATTGGAAATTCCAAATAAAGACATAGAGGAAAATAGAGGTCAAGTTAAAGAAGTAAATTTTTCAAGGAGGGGAGAGTAATCTTTGAATAAATCCGGCCTTAATGGTCTCTAAATATGAAGGCATCGCTTGCGGGCGATGGGCCCGGTGAGATCCACGGTGCTGTTGACAGGGGAGAACCTGAGGAGAACCCTGACGCTGTGAGAGTATGATTTTTTTATGATGATCCTGTCTGCTGGGGGCCAGCCAGAGACACATCTCTATACTCTGTGAATGTGGAAGCAATAAACCTGATCAGCACTAACACTTGTCACACTGTAGTGAATCTCCACTGCCATTATTTACTGTCTATATAGTCAACATGATAAATGATGTGTCTGCCTCCTTTATTGGTTTTCATTTCTCTAACACTTTTTTATTTTTTTATTCTCCCTTGTCTGGCCAGGATGGGAGATCTGTCTGATTTGTGCCTGGGCAGTGCACCTTGCTCTGATCCTGGAGAGAGAGTGTGTGTAAGGAGCACTTTAGGGGCAGTGCACCTTGCTCTGATCCTGGAGAGAGAGTGTGTGTAAGGAGCACTTTAGGGGCAGTGCAGTGTGTACATGCCCTGACACTCCAAGCTTTCCATTTAGAAATAATAACAGTCATTAGTGCAATTTGAAACCGCTGATGGTCATTTGTCCTAATAAGTATGTTTGTCTTGAAATAGGGGGGCTTGACTTGATTGCATTGTTGTAATATGGCCATCTGATAAAAAACACAGGAAATAAATGACATCATAGTCTGATTTGAAAATACATTAAATATTAGTACAGGAAATTATACAATTTTCATTAGCAGTGTATCTTGCCAGTTGAATTGCTAAACCAGTGAATTGACTAAGCTAGCGAGCTTGTTAATGTTACCTAAGCAATTTAGCTATCCTAAGGTAATTGTTATTGGCATAACCACTACACTGTATCTATGCCAGTGGTCAAGTGACTGATCACAGGAACCGGTGTAGGCAGTCAACAAAAGTATCTGCTTGTCCTGGACAATAGTCTCTTGAAAAGAGTGGCAACCCTGCCAACATTGTGCCTTTTATATTTCGATTCCAAGCCGAACGCACAGGGCTGCCAGCTACAGTCAGTACAATCTGTGCATGCTCCTCTTATACTGTATACTGTACGCTCCGTGCTGAATGAAGTTTTGGGATATTTCACTTTCTTTAATACTGTTAAAGTTTTGATGTTTGCACGTCTAGCATTTTATGTTATTGAAACATATTGTAGCTTTCCACATTAATATCTTGGTGCAGAAATGGGGAAAAAAATAATACGTTTCTTCAATTTTCTTTCGTATAGAGACATCTTTCCACTTGTAGGAAATAAAATCCTATTCTATTCAGTTCTATGTTGATCTAATCTGTTATATCAATGTTGGTCCAGTGATTGAGATACTCCTGACTGCACTAGGACTTCCCCTGGTCCTGGAAGCACAGCAGGAGATGATTAAAAAGTGGCAAGCAGGGGAGACACACTCAGCGGCAGATAAAGTATGAGTGTTAGACCTGAGAGAGTTAACACAGGCCACGGGCAGCGCCTAAGTCAACAGAGGAATCACACAGCTCGTCTGTGTCCGCAGATCGATAACCGCAAATAATGAATGTGCTCCCCACGGACACGCTCGCCCCCCCCGAAGCGACTCTACGGCTCTTTCTCCGACTCGAGGAGCGGACAGGGAACCTAGCGCTCTCTGCGGCAGACCGGTCGTTCTGCTCGATTTAGTGCGAAGGTTTGTCCAATAGGAATGTTAATAGCTGCGATTTTTATGAGATCTGTCAGAAACAGCATGAAAATAAGAGTTTGAACGGGCAGGGCGGGAAAAATGTGCATCTGCGCGGCGCACACTGACATCTGGGAGGCGTGGAGAAAACAGACGACAACGCAGCGTCAGAAGCGTTCTGCTGCTTTTATTAATGGAGACCCTGTGGAATGAGGCTAATGAATCTTATCGGCAAACGTCTTGCCTCTTTTCCACCGAACCACAGCAGTCCAGCCGAGTGTACGAACATACATGAGAGTACTAAAGCAGCGCTAGGCAGCCCTGAGCCTGGAGTGCCACTGATGTTTCTGGTTTTAGTTCCATCTGAGATTGACCTCATGAGTTTGATGGATTATTAAGAGTATTTAGTCTGAATGATGAAATGCCTCCACCACCTCCTGCAGCCTGTAGCCTAGTGTCTAAGGTACATGACTGGGACCCAGAAGGTTTGTGTTTCAATCCTGTAGCCAGAATAAGGTCTGCACTGCTGTTGGGCCCTTGAGCAAGGCCCTTAACCTCACATTGTCCCCTTATTATCCGTCACAACTTGAACACAAATGTAAGAAATGTAATGAGATTTCGACTGGAAACGGCTGTCCTTATCAGTGGGTAGTTTCAGCCAAGTTGTGTCATCTGCTTTTAGAGTATGTGTTGGATACCTTGCCATGGCAACAAATGTCTACAGTAAATGTGTGTCTGGTTTGCCTCAGGAATATCAGGGGTCATTGTTTATTATACAGTTCAAGCTACCAGAAACACCACAAGATGATGTTCATTACAACATATTTCTACCCTTATCTCCAGAACATAGTGTACAGAGGGAACATGGGGTGGGAATTTTGCCATGAAGTTAAATTTTTTAAAGTATTACAAATACTTTAAATCTGCTTTTTTAATTGTTGATACAATTGCTGCTCAAAACACACAATCTACAGATTTGTTTTCCTTTAGCCAGAGATAGAAAGGTATAATAATTTTTTTTTTTTATGAGCCACTTAAAAACCTCCAAGCGGTTTGACACATTACATACTAACTTTTAAAAAAGCAAAAGCACGCAAGCAAACACGCATGCAGGCACACACACACACACACACACACCGCACATATCTGAAACAGCACACAGTGGTCTGAACAGCTGCTTCAGCCTGAATCCGGTGCGTTTGTTTTTCCCGAAAGATGCGCGTGTCTGTTTTCATGTTCCTCATCATGCGCTTGTTAGCCTGTCCCATCTACGGTAACCTGTAACATCCCAGGGGTGGAGAGACACGGGATACAATGGGGCTGCAAGTAAAAGCAATCAATACCACGCTGAGAAACAAGAAATGTACCCCATTTTCCTTTCATTGATCTGAATGAGACGGGGGAAACGCCTCTGGTCGGTCTTGGGCTCAGGCGATAGGTCTTCTGCTGCATTCTTCCCTGCCCTCCCTGCTCTGGGTCATTGACAGCCTAAAAACAGCCTGGAGTGGGCTTGAGTACTGTTCTTGTTAACTCCAATGGCAGGCAACTATACTACCAGCTATATTTGTAGTACTGTAGCACTAATATATGCAGACCCACGGGAAATTGGAACAGGTGTTATACATAGATTTTATATAAATATGAATACATGAATACATACAATATGAAATAAGATTTAATATAAGTGGACAGGCAGATGGAGCATGTGGATGGCCAACAGGTTCAACCTGTCATTTGACCTCTGCTGTTTCGATATTATTACATTCATGCATTGCACAACTTTTAGGATTCTGTATTTGCCTGCAAATAAATAGCAATGAAATGAATGTCCCAGACTCCGATTGACTGTATATGTTTCTCCCACAAATGTTATTATAGATCCTTCATTTGACTAGTAGATAGGCATAAATACATGGGGGCTATGAACCAGAGGACATTGCTGTGATTGCATAGCCTACGAATCAGATAACAATGAGTTGATTATGGGTATAAACATACAATAGCCTCCATAAGTATGGCAGAATGTATTTTTGCACAAGTTTACACATAATCACATTACTCATAATTTTAATAAATTGAGATCAATTCCTCCATTCAATCCTGGATATACCAAGGCATCAATTAAAGTGACTGGGAAGTGACATGAAAAAAATATAAATAAACATACATTATCACAGTGGGATGTATGCTCTACTCGTCCGTCTCAGCCTCACCATCCTGCCTCCCTCCTCAGCTCCTCCCAAATGTACCTCCTACAAGTACCTTGTAGTGGAGAAGGAGGGAGACTGGGAGAGGGATAAGGTTGGTAGAGGGATGAAGAGCTGAAAAATATCAAGATGCAAACTAACTTGCCCACTGCACCACATTGCAATGAGTCTGCTAGTTAATTGAACAGTTTGCCAGGCCTATCTCACTCTTACACACTCTTGTTTTTGTGAGTTGTGATGGAATAATTGTGTTGCATTCACACATGGCAATGATGACATTGTTCGGCATCAGGATTACTTAGTGATATCATAGCATAACTGGCATATGAAAGAAAACAAAATAATAATAATAATAATAATACTAATAATAAACAGTGGAGGTGGATTAAGAGTTGCTACACACAGCCCATTCCTCAGAAAAGCTACAGAGCGCTGAGCCTTTATCCGAACAGAATTAACATATTTTTCTAATGGAACGGCACCATTGACTGGGCGGCTGCATTCCACCAACAGGCCTATACTGACTCCCCGAGGTCCACTTTCCCCCCCGCTGGGCCACTCGGCCCCCCACCACTCCTCTCAGGTCCAGTTCCAGCTCTAATTAAGTTCCTTTAACAACCGGGACTACACCAGATTTAAGCTCCCCGCTTTGCATCTTTTATTGCACTCGGGCGGCGGAACAATGGGGCCCTCCCTCGCCTTACAGACGCCCATTCACCCCGGCACAATTATGAATTAAAACAAATCTTATCCCCTCTCACTCCTCCTCCCGCTCCCTCGCTCCGTCTCTCGCCCCACAGGTCCTGAACAAACACGGGTAATAAGGATTCCGGCGGACCACACAGCCCGACGCCGGCTGTGTGGCCAGTCAGCCGCTCACAACGCCCCCCGGTCACTCCAGAAGCCCCATTTGCCCAGCTGCAGAAACTGGTGGCGTGCCACATTCTTAAAAATTCAATTAACCCCAGAGTAAACTTTCTCTTTTGGTGGGGGGGGGGGAGGAGGGTGCAGGATTTTTACTCTTTTTCTTTGAAAGGATGTCTGAAGTATATCAACAGTCCGCGAGTTCATTTCTGACGGCGGTTGACGGACCGCTGATTTTGTTGTCCGTGTGTGTCAGCGATCAGGAGACATGTTCTAGCACAATAACTGGCTCTGGATGTGTGTTCGGATGTTAATTATGCGCCCTGGTTCAGCAGGTGCTCTTGTGCCTCTGCAGAGCAATGCGTTTAAAATAACTTCCAGACCATTGATTAATGTCGACCGTTTTACGCGCGGGTCCGAACCTGAGGACCTAGCCCGTGACTTAAATGGAATAAAGGAATGAAGGCCCTAAATTAAATGACACTCAGCGGTATGCGAGCAGGCCGGGACTCACAGTAAACATTCAGAGATACACTTCCCACGATACAGGCGGATGAGGCAGAGGACCTGTGTGCGGCTGCATGTTCACAACCGCAGGAGATACCACACATCTATCTGTGCGTCCGACACACGAGAACTGTTCATCAACCGCGCAAAGTCCCCCCGCGCACCGATCAAAACCACGACGGGAATATCGACGTCCCCCCTCGGTGCTCCTTCAGGCCGCGTGCATTAGGAACACGCTGAAACATGCGGAAAAGCTTTTTATGAACGTGATTCATAGAGTCCGGCAAAGCGGAGGGTTAAGGAAAAAAAGCGCTGGCCCCCCAATTTATTACGCCAATGTTTTCTCAAAAGGCACTTGAAATGTCAGATGGACCATAGATTTAGTGTAAAACTGAAATTCCATTACCTGGGAGGCGTTAATTGCTTATGGAGCGGAGGGATCCACGTAGGGCCCTTTGAGTTTCTATCATCTCGCTGCCTAATCCATCCCAATGAATTCAGAGACCGTATTATGCCAGACGGATCAATAAATGGCACATAATTCAGCCTTAATAATTGGCTCTCACTTTTGCACAAATGGCCTTCTTTCTCAAGAAGAGCAGTGTAAAATGGTAATGTGATTTTTAAAAGGCTAGATAAAGTGCCACTTTACCAGGGGGCGGGAGCTCCGTGCGGCTTAAAGGTAATATTATTATAATTATTATAGCGCTAAATTAATAGGGGCATATAAGGGAAACAAATCTTCTGGCCAGGGAATTGAATGACCTCATCCAAACTCCTTCCGAAGGCATCGGTGTATGTGGAATATTGTTATTTAACGGTTATTATTATGTGTTATAATTAGTTGAAAGATTCATTAGCTATTCAGCCCTACTGTATGTTAGATGAACTCAGCAGAGGTCAGGCTCTTATGTTTCCCGCTTGTAGATATGCACAGTAATCTTCAGTGGAAAAGTTTTTTTTATTTTATATCTGACTGAAAAATACATTTTCCAGCACACTAGGCCAAGGACTGATACAAACGCGATAAGGCGAAGATAAGGAGCTGGGGAGCCCAGACTCCATATTGTATTTCAGGCAGGAGTCAGACTCAGCCATGCATTTTAATCCCTGTTTCAGTCAGCGAGGCCATTTGAAACCGTTCAGCTGGAGCCCACACACGTTCAGACGTTTCAGACCACGTCTTATAGGCAGGGCCAATCACAACAGTGCTTCCCATTCACACAGCGCCCATCTCCCAGCCTCCCGCATTATGAAGTGATTGTCAAGGTGCATTAGCAGAGCCGGCCTTAAAAAGGTAAGCCTTTTTTTCACAGGCTTGCTATTAATAGTCACCTGCATTTGGCAGCAGGTTTTCTGAAGAGTGAATTATGTCTTAGTTACACTCCACAAAATATGATACTAGTTGGGAGCCTGTTTATTCCATTATTATTATTATTATTATTATTATTATTATTATTATTATTATTATTATTATTATTATTATTAAGCATTATTATTATTATTATGATTATTGTTATTAAGCATTATTATTATTATTATTATTATTAGTATTGTTGTTGTTGTTGTTGTTGTCATGTTGCTGTTATTGTTATTATTATTATTTGTAGGATCTATTTTCCCCCTGCTGTAATGTTTCTGCAACAGCTGCACGTTAGCAGGGAGGCAATCAATCCACGCTGCCGATGTAAAAATGATCACGGTGAAGTACACAGCCATTAGTTACTCAAACAGGAGGCTGCCGTGTGCGCAGGGTATCTGAGACCTAATTAAACTCCCAGCAGCTCACTTCTGGAGCATTATTATGTGCTCTGTCTTTCTCAACATTTCTGCTCATTGTCAGTTCAACTTATAAAGGGGAGGACAAGTACATTCCGGTTGATAATTAATAATTGTATAAAACATCTGATGAACAAAAACAACGTTACCATTAAAGGCTAGTTAAAACATATGTCCTGCTAAGACAGCCACTTAACTTCCCTTTTGTCCCTTGTAGGGGACATTCATATCTGGTCTTAATCTCGAGATTTACTGAAGCCTGTTGTTCTGTCATGTCGATAAATGAATAGAAAAAAAATATATTAAAAAAATTCACAGCAACCTTTTTTTTTGTCATTCAAGACACTTGCATTTTGTAAAAAATGAAAATAATAACTTTTTTTCTGAAAATCTAATTTTAGAGTGTGACAGATGTGTCTTTGTCCTCTCTAATTATATATTTATTTTGTATTTATTAATGGTTTAATCTGACCCCATGCTGTACACAGATGATGAGTGACTGTCTCACACAGTCCAGCCTGGGCAGGTTTCTATCCAGACACAATGGTCGAGTCCACAACAAAGAGCCAAATTTTCTCTCCCCCCAGTGCCTGGTACCACACGCTAACAAGCTGCTGGTCCTTAGCGCAACCCACTCTTTTTATTTCTCCCTTTACCCCCCGCCCCCCACACAGGCTAACAGGGTAGTGCATCATGGCGGTCCTGACGCTGGGGCTTCATTAGCACTGTCATTATGAGGGCTCAATCCCACACTGCCCTGCACCGTGGCCCCAGAGCCCCAGACATGCACAGCCACCTCGAACCACCATCACCAGACCACTGTCCTCCGCTAACAACCACCATCACCAGACCACTGTCCTCCGCTAACAACCACCATCACCAGCCCACTGTCCTCCGCTAACAACCACCATCACCAGCCCACTGTCCTCCGCTCACAACCACCATCACCAGACCACTGTCCTCCGCTAACAACCACCATCACCTGACCACTGTCCTCCACGAACAACCACCATCACCAGACCACTGTCCTCCGCTAACAACCAGCCCACTGTCCTCCGCTCACAACCACCATCACCAGACCACTGTCCTCCGCTAACAACCACCATCACCAGACCACTGTCCTCCGCTAACAACCACCATCACCAGACCACTGTCCTCCGCTAACAACCACCATCACCTGACCACTGTCCTCCACTAACAACCACCATCACCAGCTCACTGTCCTCCGCTAACAACCACCATCACCAGACCACTGTCCTCCGCTAACAACCACCATCACCAGACCACTGTCCTCCACGAACAACCACCATCACCAGACCACTGTCCTCCGCTAACAACCAGACCACTGTCCTCCGCTAACAACCACCATCACCAGACCACTGTCCTCCACGAACAACCACCATCACCAGACCACTGTCCTCCGCTAACAACCAGACCACTGTCCTCCGCTAACAACCACCATCACCAGCTCACTGTCCTCCGCTAACAACCACCATCACCAGACCACTGTCCTCCACGAACAACCACCATCACCAGACCACTGTCCTCCGCTAACAACCAGACCACTGTCCTCCGCTAACAACCACCATCACCAGCTCACTGTCCTCCGCTAACAACCACCATCACCAGCCCACTGTCCTCCGCTCACAACCACCATCACCAGACCACTGTCCTTCGCTAACAACCACCATCACCAGACCACTGTCCTCCGCTAACAACCACCATCACCAGACCACTGTCCTCCGCTAACAACCAGACCACTGTCCTCCGCTAACAACCAGACCACTGTCCTCCGCTAACAACCACCATCACCAGACCACTGTCCTCCGCTAACAACCACCATCACCAGACCACTGTCCTCCGCTAACAACCACCATCACCAGCTCACTGTCCTCCGCTAACAACCAGCATCACCAGACCACTGTCCTCCGCTCACAACCACCATCACCAGACCACTGTCCTCCACTCACAACCACCATCACCAGACCAATGTCCTCCACTAACAACCCGCTAACAACCACCATCACCAGACCACTGTCCTCCACTAACAACCATCCTTCTGCAGCAAAGACACGCTTCTGCCTTTTAGCATCGGTTCTATTCTGTAACCACATTACAAAGCACATCTCCTTTACCACAGAAATGCATAACAGGGGAAAGAAAAACCTGTGATATTAAATACAGAAGCTGTAAGAAGCGCATTTTTCCCGAAGCAGGCAGTGACGTTCGGTACAATTTCAGGTTTCGCGTGTTTGGTTTATATTCAGGAATTTAGGCTGAAGATAATGATACATTCTGCGGTGATAAAAAGGAGTTTATGGAGTGAAACGGATTCAGTTTTCCAGCACCTGGCTGTTCCCTTTGATCCCGAGGCTGAGAGGCAGCCTCCCCCTCAGCACCCTCATAACTCAAAGAGGTGTCTGCGAAAGGCCGGATGACTGTTTGAGTGCGCGATGATCGCGCGCGGGACGGCGGCGCGGGTCGGCGACCGTCTGCGCGAGACGGGGAGCCGCGGGTGGGCCGAACCCAGCGTCCGTCCTCCAGCAGCGCCGGGGAGGGAATGACTGATTTCAGCTAATGCCATTAACCCGCGTCACGTGAGCGGGAGCCAGAGGTGGGAAGGGCGGGGGCGCGGCTGGGAGACGCGGAGCAGGTAAGCCGAGGTGAAAGGCAAAGAACTTAACATTTAATGAGGGGTGGCGGGCGATAGTTGCCCCCGTCTGTATTCCTCCGGGGCGGGGGGGGGGGGGGGCTGGGGGCGGAGAGGGGCGAGCGAGGGGAGGGAAAGATGAAGTGCCGGTGTCAGGGCGGCTTTTAATGGGCGGCCCCGTCGCTGGCTCCACGGACCGGGCCGGCTCCCCTGCGGCGCGGGGTCCACTCTGCCGAGCTGCCCATAAGTCACCTCGCTTGGCAGTTAGGGGTCTCCCGAGGTCCGGGATAAAAAGCGCGCAGAGCCGTAATGGCGGCCCGAACAGCTGACGGCTCATCTTATGAGATTTCCCACAAGGAAAACAAGTCTAGAGCCAGCACAGCCCCCCCCCCCCCCCCTTCAGACACTGAGCAGAGAGGCCCGACAACAATGAGAATGGGGGGGGTGGGAAGGGGTTCTTCACACATGCAGTAATTTCGCACAAAGACAATCAACTATGACCACCACTGTGGATAATGTCCCATTACTAAAAAAAAAACTACTATTTCTGTTTTATACCTGTGAAAATTGTTCAATAATGTAAGACACAGATTACATCCTTGTATCTGTTAACAAAATGAAATAAATTAGCACCTTCTTTTTTTCTCTTCTACAGTTCACAGGTCATGCTGTTCCAATGATTCACCCCATGATTTTTTCATAAAGATATACAACATGTTATTCCCTCTTCCGGATCCTCTTGGTGATGTAAATACCATGTTATTGCAGGCACCCACACAGATACTGGCAGTTCCTCACACACAATCGATTTACCGTTGGAGAGCAAATCTTGTTTCACATGAAATGAGGTGGAAACATTCTAATTACAACTTTTCATCACACCTATAAGAATAATTGTCTTCATAATCACAGCGGAGACAAAGCACCATTAAACACATTAATATAATGGCTATAGAATGTACTGGAAAAGCTTTTCTACAATTCCCAAGCTGTATAACTAACACACACATCTCGACAAATGTATTTACATATTCTGCTACCCTAACCACATGCGCACACACAGAAAGTGCACACAGATACTAACATATTTCCATGTTACACACCCAAAATAACAAATACACACCTACACACTCATATTTACCCCAAAAACAAAAGCATATACTGTATATGTCTTCTGTCTGTCAATCTCTCTCTCTCTCTCTCTCTCTCTCTCTCTCTCTCTCTCTCTCTCTCTCTCACACACACACACACACACACAAACACATTTTGCAGGCACGGACACACTGTCTCCCAACAGTTAATTAGTGCCCATGTAGCAGTCAATCCAATCAGCTGGTTCCCATTATATGTAAATGTACACAGCAGTGTGATTTTTCCTCGCGTGCGGACTGGAGCGAGCACCGCGCTCTTCAGTAATTACGTGAGATAAGACAGAGCCGGCTGTGAGTTTTAATTGTGAAGCCCGGGGAGGAGGGAGGCAGGGCCGGTCCAGTCCCGTCCCCACCGCCACCTCCGAGGGCGATCGCCTCTCCATCGACGCCACGCCACGGGCAGCGCAATTAAAAGGTGTCACACAATATTAATCGCACTTTTTTATCTTCCCCGAATGCGCCGCGGTCCGCGTTTCACTGTGGGAGGAGGCCGTCGAAAACGGAACGCTTTCTGAATCTTAAACCCAAAGCTTCGAGGTGGCGGGGAGATGGAGATGAAATTCATTTGATAACCTGAGAAATTAAGAAATTCCAGAAACAAATAACAATTTCGTAATACACAATAATTCATGAACTCATGTAGCTCTCTGCTGAATATATGACAAACTGAAATCAAAATGGTAATTGTTGCCACTGCAAAGGATGAACAATGAGTAATGGGTAATATGCTAATTGAATTTACAACCTGGTAAAACATATAAACATGAAAATGTATAAGCATGGCTATCCAAATTCTTAAGGTATAACTGCTATCAGTTCAAGTCTGTGAGTTTGATTTGATTCATGTGTATTATCACCTGCATTTTCACACAGATATTCTTTGGTGCGGTAAAAGTTTAATTCGAAGGGGAAAAGTTTTTTTATTTCTTTACGCTGAATCGTCACTTGAGATTATGATTTGTCAGCAGAGTGTAAGTGTCAATGTGATTGGAGGGCTGAATGCTGATTATGGTTTAAAATGTGAAAAACCAATACAATCAGCTGGGTGGAAAATGAGCATGTCGCCAGCCAAAGTATTCATGACAGTCGCAGTGATTACAGAGAGCACATTCGTAATCACGCACTCTTTCTGGAACATTCCAACATCTGTTCTCCTCTGGAAAAAATAAATAAAATAAAAGAAATAAGCAGCTGGCTTTTAGTCTCTCTCTGTCAGCCTCTCTCCCCCTTTCTCTGTCACACAATGCGGAACTTTTTTCCGAGCGACTGCATTTGAATTCCCATTTGTGCTCCTCGGTTTATGCGATAAACCCAGAGAACACATCTGACAACCTTGCCTCGCCAGCGGAGAAACTGCTGGGCTTCACAGCTGGATGAGCAGGGTGAAAGGAACCCGCTCTGGGCTGCCCGCGTACAAAGAGCCCTCTGTTCCGCCAAAGTGAACTTTACAAGAGAGAGCGACAGCCACCATGTCCTCCCCTGATACGCATTTTTTATCCCCCTTTTTTAATCCCCTCGCAGGAGACGCCGGGAGAGAGCCGTAATGGGGGAACGGCAAACGGCTGCGCACGGCTTCACTTCCTCTGGATGCGCTAGGTGGCGACTGACGTCGGGTGGGCCTTTCGGTTCGATTTCGGGGCGAGCCGGGATTCGTGAACTGCGGAATGGGTGGAGCTTTCGTACACGGCCAATCGCTGAGCAGTCAAAGCGGCAGCAGGGTGGCTCGTTTGGTCACGTCGCCACGCTGAGGTGCGTGGGTGGGCCTGTCGGTCTCAGACGGGGTCCAGACCGCGGCAGCACTGACTGTGGTCAGTAGCTCCATAGGGCGAAGTGCTCTCAGCAGTTGCCTCAGGCAGGGTGTGGGAGCGTTGGTTCAGTTAAGGCTCCGCGTTTCATCACCACTGACCACCACTGCTCGATCGGGTGCCCATGGACTGCAAGCAAATGCCCCACATGGAAGGTCTTCCTTTGATTCCACTCTACAGCGATCTCAGCTACAGTCTGCAGTGTCAAAAGAACACACATTTCAGAGAAAGAAGCGCAGCTTCCAGTGCAGTTCGACGCAAACGTTGCTGCGGTCGCAGACAGTCGGGCACTCCGTATGCGGGTGGCAGTTGGATACGCTCAGCGGCATGCTGGGTGCCGGACAGTAGGCCAGAATCCCGCTAGTCCGGCAGTTGTCAGCCTCGCTGTCAGAGAGTGACAGGGCGGCGGGTTTTTGCCTTCACCTTAAAATCACAGGGTCACTCCGACAGCAGGCCGAATGAGGTGAGTGAAGGGCGAACACAACTGCACAGCACCAACCGATCAATGATGTGCTGGAGAATAAGGAAAAACTGCACAGCCTGCAGCTCTCCTCGGGCAAGACTGAATACTGCTGCTCTAGTCAGGCCTATTAATGAATAAATGAATGAATGAGCTGCATGTTTATATAACCCTGTCTCATCAACACCTGGAACAGCACTGGATATGCACTCTCAAACAAACAGCTCAGAATCTCTGATAAACCACAGCCAAAAGTCTGAGACCACTAGTGAAAATGCTTCTTTTCTAATTTAATACAAACTTTTTAATTACAAATTATATTAGAGAATTTAGCAATTTATTAATAGTTGGGATGTCCCCCTTTTGCTTTAATGGCGATGCGCACTCGAGCTGGCATGGACTCATGGATCCCAACATTAACGGACAATGTTCCAAAGAGCATCTTGTGATGTTACTGAATGCTTGGCTTTTGTCAGTCTTCAAGTTAGAGTCTTCAAGTACTCCCAAGAAAATGTTTCAAAATCCGAAACCTTTCAGTTTATTTCCAGGATTACATGAAAAAAAACCTTATTTTCAATGTGATCTAAGACTTTTGGACCCCACTGTACATTGAAGCGACCAGGTCGTCAAACCCGCCATGGATGGACCAGGGAACGGGGGCAAGTGGCTCCAGTGCACACCAGATCCCCCCCACACACACACAGGCACACACCCCTCCATGACTTTCTCTTCACCGCAGTCTGACAGCCTTAAAACAACTGTATAATTAATACCACATCCGTCATCACTGTTTCACTTTCTGCTTCCAATAAAGGAAAGATTTCAGAGGGAGAGAGAGAGAGAGAGAGAGAGAGAGAGAGAGAGAGAGAGAGAGAGACCATGAGGGGGGAGAGGGCAGAATTTCAGGTGTCCACACATTTTGACTCATGGCTGGTGAAGTAGGGTGGATGGCGGTAGTTCTGGTTTTTGTTCCATTCAATCGCAGAATTACATAATTGGATGAATTATTGAGCTAAAGTGATACAGCTTACTGTGTGTGTCCTGGAAGCTCGACGTGCCATGCCGTTTTTTTCCCACCCAATTACCCTGGCTTAATTGGTCAAATTAACTAATTAGCTGCATAATTGTATGCTGATGTATTTTCAGTCCTAATTAATCTTTTTCTTTATAAAGCAAAACTAAGTTTGGGAGTGACTTTTAAGAAGTTACCTTTCTGTAATTCGCTGGTTTAAACTATTACTACAGAATCTAATGGGACAGGATGAGTGGGCTTGTATTTTCAGTGATACCATATCCTACTGACTTTGGCTTCCAATCGCACTGTACTGCAGAGCTTAACAGCAGCAGGGCAATTCTGTTCCTGGAGGGCGGGTTTGTGTGCAGGCTTTTGTTTCCATTAACTAGACTGGCTCATTTAATAATATAATAATAATTACCAACACACCACTGTTGGCTCGCTCATAGGTACAGCAAGATGTTTTGTATAGGACAGGAACAGCACAAGAACATATAGCACAGGAACAGTGTTCAGCTGTCTGTCACAGACATATCTAAACTGCCAGGTCTCATGCTGCTTGTTTGAAAATGTTCGTCGAATAAAAAAACATTCGATCACAAAAATGTCTTGTAATACTTGCATATTAGTATCCACTCCAAAGCACTATAATATTGTAATAACAGAAGAATTGTCACACGTTAATAATTTTTTATATGATTCCCAATGAGGGGCTGAGCGTATCTGATTCCCATCACGTGTGAAATGGCCGACTGCAGCCAAGTTCACTGCCCATTCAGGAGAGCTTCGACATCCAGGGCTCTGAAACAGGTGGTCTCTCCAGCTGCTTTTCACGCAGCTGAGCTAAGGTTGAATAGAGCCTGAGTCTGACACATTTTATTGAGGGACAAGGTATCAAAAGGCTTGAAAAAAAAAACCCTCAAATTAAAGCTGAACGTCTGCACTTTAACCACACAGTGATTGTTTTATTTCACTATGTATGGAGTATACAGTGAAAACAACAAACAAATGTGTCACTATCCAAATACTTACGGACTGCGCTGTAACTGACCTACGGAAGTCGCTACATAGCGATGAATGTGGACTCCTCACTAACTGAACCCTCCACTTCCCAGGCCAAAGCAATCACCAATGCATGTCACTCTCTGGAGCTACTGGCCATTGGCCACTGGCATGTTTGATTCAATCCATGAACAGAATGGTGTAACATTTCAACGATTATCAATATGCAAAACACAACAAAAATAGATTAGCCTGAAGACTTGAATAATACCTTAGCCATAGGTATTATACTACCTTAACACACACAATATTTTTGATGTAGAAAATACTACATAGATAATATTAAAGGGACACGACTGAATCAGAATCTAGCCTAGCCAGGAGGACAGCTCCTGTGCTGATTCTGCTCAAAGCCATTTCAGAGCTCTTATCCAATGGCGTGTCTGTAATTAAGGGCACGGTGTAAAATGCCATGATGGATCAGTGTTGTCGGTGCGGAGGGGTTCTGGAAAGGTTCGAGCCGCAGTGACATTCACAATGCCACAGAGATTACTTTCAGAAGCCAGGTATCTGATCCACAAGCGCAAGTCGCATCTCCCAGCTCTCGTGACTTTCTTTGCATCAGCCTCCAAATTTATTTCCAGACAAATTGATTTACAGCATAAGAATCAATTTTACCACAGTAATCACAGTTTTATCATAACATCGCTGCATAATTAACTTCAGTTTTGCTTCATATTATCAACAAAATGATTCCATTGCAGAAGTTCACTGCAGGGAATTAGGCTTGGAATCAATAGGTTGCAGGAATTCCCAGCTAGGCAGTATAGTTGGACTCATGAGAAAAAGTAATTTACCTGACTTAATATGTCCAGCTGTATCAACAGCTGTATGGACATCATGCGTGTTGCTCTGGTCTGCTAAATGCCTAAATGTAATGTAAAGATGTCATATCAAACATGCCACATTTAGATAAATGGACATGGATTTTAATGTAAAATAGAATGATGTATGTATCTTAATTGCTCCCTAACTTAAACATTCCTTTTCCTATAAATACATAAAATGATCCCCATCTGCACTGTTTTTGTTGCTAATTTCTGATTGACTGACTATTGATTGTCTGTCCTTTAATACATTTAGAGTTTGTAATGAAATGCAATAAAACTGCATATTAGCACCTCAGTTTTCGCACAAAATCTGTCATCTTTCTGTGGGCTGCCAGGTTTTTGGATACAGCTGCAGTGCAATACACCAGCCAGTCTCTAACTACAAGACATGTCTTACTGCGCAAAAACATAATTGCAATGCAAATACATTAATTGAGTGGTTGGCAGTTGTTAAAGATATTTAATATACTGTAAGAATGACTCAACGCAGCCAACATGGTTAGTACAGTTTGTACAGTTCAGTTCCTCCTATAATCACAGTCCAATAACACAAAATGATGTCAGAGCACTTCAGATCAGTTTTAATCCAGGCTCCCTCTAGTGGACAGAAACAGCACCGACCTCTGTTCCAACACAGCAAATGAGCTCACACAAATTAGAATCTTACCATCCAGTCTATTAACAATCTTTATTGCAAATTATATGGTTATATAAATATATATTTTGTCAATACAATATTGAAATTGGATTTTGTCACCAGATATTTGTGAAAGTGCACATTGTGAAGCTCAGTGTACTTTGCATATTGCTCTCACCTTGGAAATCACGACACACAGTGAACACAAACCTAGAAAAGGCATTACTTTTACACTGTCATGATAAATCATACATTCTGCCAATTATTTAATTGTGCTGCAAAGTGCCCCAGATACACAAACGTGCAATACACATTTTGGAAGCATTTTAATACATTGCATGCAATGTACCTTCCAAAATAAATGCGTACAGTAATTTCAGTGTACTATATTTTACACATTATATTTTACTGTATATTATATACAGTGCAGTGTATGAGATTAGAGTGAGGTTGTAGTGCAGACTACAACTTCTTTAATTTAAACATATTTACATTCATATCCAGAGATAGGAAATTCCAGCATAAGAATTTCACTTTTTATAAGAGAATATAAGAGAGTCCTCCCGTTTTATTTTATATGTCATCATTTTTTTATTTTTTTATTCAAGGCCATTAGAACAATTACAAAGAGAGAGAGATTAAAAAATCTTTTAAAAGATAAAAAAAAGTTTTGCTCTTGCAGCCACCATTGGAGTGTGCTCCACCAGAGGGAATAACATTAATTATGCAGAAAGCATCTGGAATAATTCATTTAGATTTTGCTACGAGGTGCATGATCCTTCCTTCATCAGCTGCATAAATTAAACGACATACAGAAAATAATGCTTGTTCATTTCCATGACTATATGGATATCCCTTCATTAAGAATGTCAAACTAAATATATGTAGGTCAACAAATTATGTAGGCTGGCTTTTTTCACAAGCAATTACATGAACACCGCAGGTGAAATTGTTTTACTCTTTATGTATATCTCACAAATGTATTTCTTCAGGGAACAAAAGTAATCTTAAAACATCTAATTCATAAAATAAATACAGTAAATGCATGAAAAGAAAAGTTGAGAACATATGGTAATGACTACATAAAGTGATTTTGTGTAAGTAATACCCGCACCTACACAGTCATCCAGGAAGACTCCTAGTCATAGACGTATGTCCACTCCTGTACATTTTAAAAAGTAATATGAAAGTAAATTAGTTTCATATTATTAAATTATTAAATTGAACTATGAAATAGTTATTATTAGCAAAATATTGCTTGAGTACAAGACACAAGCAATCAAAACAATGTTCATACCTGTGTGTGTGTGTGTGTGTGTGTGTGTGTGTGTATTTCTATAAAGGTCTTGAGAACAGGCAGTTAAGGGCTGGTGTGGTATGCAGTAATTCACAGTAGAGGTTGAGGTGTAACCCAGGGAAGTAAGAGCAACTTGACACCCCATCAGAGCTGAAGTTTAGCAGCAGGGTGGTGGTGCTGATGGGGGATGGGTGCAGGTTTAGCAGCAGGGTGGTGCTGCTGATGGGGGATGGGTGCAGGTTTAGCAGCAGGGTGGTGGTGGGTGGTGCTGCTGATGGGGGGTGGGTTGGAGGTTTAGCAGCAGGGCGGTGGTGCTGATGGGGGGGCGGTGCTGCTGATGGGGGGGCGGTGGTGCTGATGGGGGATGGGTGCAGGTTTAGCAGCAGGGTGGTCGTGGGTGGTGGTGCTGATGTGGGGTGATGCTGCTGATGGGGGGTGGGTTGGAGGTTTAGCAGCAGGGCGGTGGTGCTGATGGGGGGGTGGTGCTGCTGATGGGGGATGGGTGCAGGTTTAGCAGCAGGGTGGTGGTGCTGATGGGGGGATGGGTGCAGGTTTAGCAGCAGGGTGCTGATGGGGGGTGGTGGTGCTGATGGGGGGTGGTGCTGATGGGGGGCGGTGGTGCTGATGGGGGGCGGTGGTGCTGATGGGGGGTGGGTTGGAGGTTCAGCAGCAGGGTGGTGGTGGGTGGTGCTGATGGGGGGAGGTGCTGACGGGGGTGGGTTAGCGGTTCAGCAGCATTAGCGTGTGCCCTTCCTCTGAACCCCGGCAGGGTTCACCCGCAGGACGCACATCCCTCGCCGTTGGGACTGAGCGCTGAGCTCTGACTGAGAGGGTGAACGGCAGACAGGTTTCAGCCAGAATAAAAGCGGGAGGAAGAATAAAAAAATAACTTGCATCAGCAGGATGGGGGGAGGTGGGGCAGCCTCTAACTTTTATACCGATTCCCAGCTGGGCTACTGGCAGGATCTACCCTTTGAAGAGCCGGTGGCAAAACACACAAGGCCCGCATCCTCCAGCTATCTGCACTCTGTCTGGCCTCTCTCTCACACCCTCCCCCTGGAAAGTTTTCTTCATAAATAATAAATCACAGAGCTGCTTTTTCGCGCTGTTTTGAATTGCGTCTGACGGTAAACACTGCAGGTAAAGGGAAAGCCTCTAGCGCTGTTCTCAGAGAGGCAGGAAAACGATTCTGTGAGCGCTCACACATTCTGCCACTGAGCCGACATGTACTCCTGGCTCATTCGTCCTTGTGGCACTGATTGGCTTTTACAGAATCAACTGTTCCATATCATGAAAAAAAGACATTTAAAGTTTGTTTTTTGTTTGATAAAATAGTGAACCACGGATCTTTTTTTACATCTTTATTTCAGTTTAATTGATTTTTATAAACTCTCAACTAATCAAGAAATCATTCAATCAATCATGAAATGTATAGATTGAGAGAATGTCTCCCGTCTCCTGAAGAGGGAGTGGGGTTCACACATTAACATGGCTGTGGTTGTGAAGAATTCTAAATTCTAAATTAGGGTAAGATTTGGACATAACAGGGTAGAATAAAGCATATATTTATGTAAAATAGTATATTATATTGTTGACAGCTCTACTAATGAAGTATGCTTACTCCCTCAGTTCGGTGAAGGCTGGAGTCTGCGCTGGAAGCGTCAGATCCAGGTATCGGTCACCTGATGGCTACATGGTAAAGCAGGTCTGTCCGTAATATGGTAATGTGGTGATGCGGTTACCTGCTAATACCGGTTTGTTTGAAATGTTGCCAACCATTTCATAAAGATCCATGGATGTCAGGATTTATCGTCAATGCTAAAGCATGATTATTAACGGCAAAGGAAGTTTTGACATATTTCTCCAGGCACAGAATAGCTCAGTAAACAGAGCCAGCTGCAGCTTAGGGAAAATGATCATTACTTTGACAGACTGTTTTATCCTACATGCAGATAAGCTGAAAAACTAATTGCATTTTTTAAACACTTGTTTTTATTTAAGCAAATATTAAAGCTTCGGGATTTAGGAGAGCTGCGGCCTCATTCCGGGGTGGCGAGGCCTCTCACATTCCTGAGTGGCCAGTGTTTATGGACTCGTACGCTTCCCTTCCATTTTACAAATTCACATTTAGTCACGGCGGATTATCGGTAAGCATCGGGCAACTGGATTACGCGTTGCCAGAACTCACACAGTCACTCACTCAGTCACGAACACACCAAAAAAAAGCACAGCATTGACACCCACGTTGTGGCCGTGGGCAGTCAGGTAAACACTTTGCACTCTTGGCTCAGACGTGGTGGTGGGGTCCGGCGGATCAGAGCATCACATGACCTTACATTATTGCCATTTGGCAGACGCTCTTATCCAGAGCGACGTACAGTTGATTAGACTAAGCGGGAGACAATCCTCCCCGGGAGCAATACAGGGTTAAGGGGCCTTGCTCAAGGGCCCAACGGCTGGGCGGATCTTATTGTGGCTACACCGGGATTAGAACCACCGACCTTGCGTGTCCCAGTCATTTGCCTTAACCGCTACGCTACAGAGCAGGGTGGCGTAGGCGCATTGGCGTGGCGCGGGCCTCACCTCAGGGGCACTGGGACTGCCCGTCAGACCGTGGCGACTCCGCAGAGCGGGAGGCCACCCTGAGGTCCAGTGGGGGGCCCATTAAAGTGGCATTATTGTAGACACCATCGGTCTTCACATTCAAATGCTAACAGCTTCCAGCGCGCTTTAGTACCCTGGCAGGGGCCTGACTGTGCAACCCTGCAATTAAGAGAGCCCTTCACCCTGAACCACTTTCAATCACTCACCACTTCCCCAACAGAGACGCCAACAGAGGTACCTTCAGTGCGGATGGAGCACTCTGACAGAATTAGAAAATGTATCATACATTAACTATATCATTATCTTTATCATATCATAGTTAAGGAGAAAGACATCATTTAGTGTGGATAGGAAATTTATTATATATTTTTCCTGTTCTATTGCACTGCCTTGTTTTTATAGTATTACTGCTATACTACTGGTCACCTGGAGATTCACCATAGAAACTAAAGGGCACTGCAGGGGGCTCAGCTTAAAGAGTGCACAGCCCTACTGTAAAATCCAGCTATGCCAGCCTGACCGGCGTGAAAACTGAGGTGGTCAGGCTGGTCATATGATCAAGCTGGGTATGAGCAGGTCAACCAGTATGGCCATGCTGGTTATAACACTGGTCTAGCTGGGTTTGAACTTGTCAACCAGCTAGTGTTGTGCTTGAGTTGGTCAAACCATATGGAGCTGGGCGCTGGTCTGAACTGGTCAACCAGCTACCAGATGTTTCAGAACCTAGCTTAAGCAGTTTCTTTTCAGCAGGGAGGCTAGCCCCTCACAGTGACACTTTTTTTATTTTTTTTAGGGGGACAGATCTTTCTTTGAGGTTGAGCCAAGTGAAGACGTCTGCATATGTTGCTGAAATTTGTACACAAATAGCTCTTCAGTTCTGTGGTACGCGGGAATGTGCAACAGCGGTAGGAAATGCTGAATTGGGCTGCACTTAAAAAGCTTACTTTGCTTTACGTTTCTGCAGTGAAACAACAGGAGTGGTTCTCCTCAGGCGATGACTTGAGCCATCCTTTTCTTCCTTTTTCTTTTGCCTGTGTAGTATTGAGTAGTAGACTTCTGTCTGAACCACAACCTCTGTATCACATGAACCAGGCTCAGATAAAACACAGAAATACAAAAATCTGCACTGAAATTAAATTAAAGTTGAAATGTTATGCTTAATGACCGTATCTTAATGACTTCAGCAGAATATGACCATCAAATGACCTGATCACCTCTTCAAGCAGGTTAATTCAAGGCTTTCATTCTGTTAAAATGTTTGTGTGTTTAATTATTTCAGGGTATATCACTTTCTATACGCCGTTTTATTCCGTATGGGTAGAACGCACTCCCGAATGTAACAGCGTATTGGATGGCGGACCACGCCGAAACGGCAGAAAGACAAACGGATGATGTCTGAGTTCAGACTTCAGGAGGGCGCTGGCAGCTGATGTTGACAGCAGACGCTTATTAACAAAGCGCTCGCGAGCGCAAGACGCAGAGGCGCTGAAAGAAACCAGCGCCGTCCTCCACTTAATCGTCGAAAAAGGCCCAGAGCATCTGCCGGCAGAGGGAGGGGCAGGAACCGCGACAAGCGCTCGCTCCGATAGGCCCACGGCCCCCCGAGGGCTCGCTCTCATAGGCTGGCCTCTCCAGAGAGCCGGGCCATATGCTCAGCTCGCTCCGAGGAAGTTAATTCTCCGACAAAACGCAGGGATGAGTCTGACATCCGAACAAGTCAAACGACGCCAACACAAATATTGTTTGTTTTGTTTTTGTTTTTTTTTTGACAGCATGCGAATTAACGTCTGCCATATTGTTTGTGTTTTCTTGATGCAAGCATGGCATTTAAATGAGGGCCTGGGACAATACATATGGAACACAATGAGTGTGGAAAACCTCTGTAACGAAACAACGAGAGACTTTTTCCCTCGAACGACTACATCTGTCCTGTTTGCACACCCCTCCTACGGATTAACAAGGGGAAAAATGTATAATGTATTAGCCACTGACATTTAATCCTTATTTTCACGAGAATGAGTTATAGAATATGATGAATGAGCTTCCGAATATAAACCATTTAAGGGCTCTGAAGGGTTTGTTTCCTTAGGACTCATTTTCAAATATTTTGCTGCTTCACACAGTGAAAGTCCTGCAATTGTGGAAAAGAAACAATGCAGAGTGATTTACCGAACGACCAAAACAGACAATTCCTCCAGACAATAAACTACTGTATTCACATAACTGGACTGTTTTGAGGCATAGCAGATGCGCTAAGTGAGGATGTCTAACATTATTTTTCAACACGTCATCCATTTATCCAGCTTGGCATTTGCTGAACTAATTCAGGATAAAATCAAGCTGCAGAGGGAATGAAACCAGGGTTACAAGCCCCACTCTCTACAGAGTAAAATGTTCAGAGTTAACTCAAACCTTTTTCATCCCACTCTGGTGCAGATTTAACTGGGTACCTGCTGCACAACACGACCATCCCTGTTGGTCAATAACATGCAGAAGTAAACAAGCCAAGGCAGTTGTATATTTGCGCCATGTTCTCAACCCTGTTTCTGGAGATCTGTAGGTTTTCACTCCAACCCTGACAAAGTACACCCCATTCATCGGCTTATGATCTCATTGAGCTGCTAAATGGTCAAATTACGGTTGAAGTGAAAACATACATGAACAGGGTTGAGCAGCCCTACCCTATAGCCTGGCCAGATCTCTCTATTTCACAACCTCGAGGCAGCTGGCTATGCCTTCACTGTGTGGTCACTTCACCAAGACATATGTCTGTTTTCAGGACCTTCCCCTCCCCAGCTGTGGACCAAACTTCCCACAGTGATTAGGAAGGCAGAATCATCTGTGTTAGTGCTCTTATGCTGCAAAGTTAACTTGCATTAGTGCTTTTGTGATGCATAGTTAACCTGTGTTAGTGCTCTTATGCTGCAAAGTTAACTTGCATTAAGCTTTTGCGATGCATAGTTAACCTGTATTAGTGCACTTATGATGCAAAGTTAACTTGCATTAGTGCTCTTGTGATGCATAGTTAACCCGTGTTAGCGCTCTTATGATGTTGCTTATCCAGTATTCCCGCTGGTCTTGGGATGCTTTTAGCCTGGTCCGGCTCTCTTGCTCATACTGATCAGGTACAGATACTTGTGTTCTCGTACGTACTGTAAGTCATTCTGGGATAGTCTCTGCTAAAGGAATGTAATGTAATGTAATCATACAGCTAATTAGCCATTGGGGTTGTGGAACACTGGCTGCAGTGAAAGTCTAATTGTCGACAGCCGTGTGCAGTTCATGCAGATGATGAAATGAATACAAGTCTGTGAGAAGACTGTGATGGAGTCTAGCGGTTTGCAGTTAGCCAGTCCCCACGCTGGGCAGCGGGTTACATGTGGCGTATGAAGTGGGGATGGCCTCCTGGCTCTCGTACGGAGGGTACAGACACTGCCTCAGCCAGTGGGCTACGTGCTAAGCTAGCGGTCGGCACAGAACCGCACTTACCGCCAAAGGTCGTATCTCGCGCATAGGACGGACATTAAAAAAAATACAAATCAGAATCCATTAGTCATCCACCTCCCCGGAGACTCCCAGGCCTGGGCCCTCTTTCCCAGGAATACCACACCACTCCTCTCTCCAGTCCCCTCCCCTTCCCCTCTTTCTTCCCTTCCCTCTAATTATAGGTCAAGCACTCTCTTTGTGAATTATAGGACATTTGTTCTTATCAGGAATGAAAAGAGGAGGCTGACAGGGGTGGAAATAGTACAAAAAATTAGAGCAGGGGGAAAAATTTTAATTATAAACCCGAGCTAATTTGGTATGAGCAGGCTGCTGTCACGCACATAGGGCCGAGCCCTATTACTGCCTCATTTGGGCTCTTTCATATTAGTTATGTTAATGTCCTGAGAGTGGATGTATCACTTGGACGGGACAAGATTTCGGCAATTAATTCCCACAGTCAGGGGAGAGACAAGCAAATTTATTTTCCCTCCACCAGGGGAACGGGAGGAGGCGGGGCGAGCGCGTTTAAGCGCGCCGAACAAGCGGAACACGGGGTCCTAAATAAAGCCCAAACAATGGGACCCCGCGCCTCCTCATCCATTGTAAATGACAATGATTTGGAGCTCAAACCTGTTTTATTAATTACGTTTGACGTTTCCTTAATTAGTTTCGTTTACAGCGAATCAATCCCGGCCGCTGCCGCGCCGTCGTTTGTCATTTTCGGTAAATTTGCATACGCCGCGCCAACTTTCTCTCCCCCCCGCCCCCCCTCTCCCCTCTTCTGCTTCATTGTGCATTAAAGGTGTCAGCCGCTAATGCCGCCCGCCCGCCGCTATCTTCAGCGGAGGGGCTGCGGACGGAGCGAGACGGCATTAATCACGGCCAGAGCGGAGAGTCGCGGAGCCAGGCGCCGTGGGGGAGGGGGGGGGGGACTTCCGGTCTCTTCCGTCACCGCTACGGGCGGGGTAAAAAGGTGACACGTCGCGCGGGGGAGTCAAGCGCTGAGACGTGACTGGGTGAGCAGGGCTGCCCCTGGTCAGCACTCAGCGTTCTTATTGGCTTACGGAGCTATCGGGAGTCAGAAGTGTGCTGTAATCTCTCGCGCTATTGGTCTCGAGTGAAATCATAACGAAAAAAAAGCCTGAATGTCATGCGTTAAATAATCATAGCACCCCTTAATATCACGAGGTTTATACTCGTAGCACCCACCCTCATAGTCCTGTGACAGCCTCGTGTAAAACACCATTATTGTTCCAACATATGAAAACCATAAATGTTAGGATTCCAATCCATGATTGCAAATTATACTGTCATCATAAATGAAAACGATATTTGAGAGTGAATGCATGTACACACGTTTGATTGTGCGCAAACCCACAAAAGCGTCTATGTGTCCAGCAACATCTCACAAAATGCCCACTTCTGTTTTCAGTGACAGCTTTGGCATATGATTCCAGCTTATTCCCTTTCGCCGCTGATAACATTCACTTCATGACTAATACCCGTAGAGAGATTTATAGTCAGGGTTCAGGGCTTCCTAAGTGTTATTTGAGGAATAGCAATCAGCAGTACAGTGCGCAGACATGCTGTATATCAGTCTCAATATGCCCGGACGGCGCGGGCGGCGGGGTGTGAAATGTGCCGGTGCCGGAGCGGGAGGGCTGAGGGTGCGGACGGGACGCGGCGCCGCGGAGAACGGGGCGGCCATCCCTGTCGGACAGGAGAAAGGTCCCCCGGCTCACACCGCAGCAATGCACCTGCGGAAATACCCGAACCGGCTCTGGTCACTTTTGAGCGAAGGAGCCCATGTATGTCGTATGTTGTGTTTGTCCTCATGGTGAACTCACACAAACCTGATCCCTAAAGGGTAAAAAGCTTATTCTAAGCCAAAGACAAAGGTATGATCACTGGATGATAATTTTTATTAGCAATGTTTTTGCCCACAGAACTGCTGCTCACTGGATTTGTTTTGTTGTATATATATATGTTCTATATATACTCAAACCACCCTGTCTGGCACCAGCAATCATTCCACGGTCAAAGTTACTTAGATCACATTTCCTCCCCATTCTGACATTTGGTCTAAACAACAGCTGAACCTCATGACCACGTCTGCATGCTTTTATGCATTTAGTTGCGGCCACATGATCGGCTGTTTAAATATGTGCATTAACAAGCTGGTGTGCAGGTCAGTCTAATAAAGTGTTCACGGAATGTGTATGTATTTCTATCATCATTTTGCTGAAGGGATCTGAACTTAACCCACACAAAGCGTACTCCGGTCTGTGTTCGGCACGCGTGCGAGGGGCTTGGCCGAGACTTGACGGACACTGTCTGCCCCTGGGAGGGATGAATCACGGCAGGCTTAGGCCGGATCCACTCCGCTGGCCACCAATAAGCCGAGTCAAACAGCCCGTAACAAGATGAAAAGGTGGATCCGGCGGCCTCTCGGCCTTCAAGGGCGACAGGCCACAATGGACACGATGGAGTCGCCAAGAAGCAAGCCCCACTGCATGGAACAAAGTCCACTGCATGGAACAAAGACCACTGCACGGAAGAAGGTTCACTGCATGGGACAAGGTCCACTACGCGGAGTGAGGTTCACTACGCCGGGCGAGGTCCACTGCATGGAACAAGGTAAGGTCCACTGCATGGAACAAGGTCCACTGCATGGAACAAGGTAAGGTCCATTGCATGGAACAAGGTCCACTGCGCGGAGTGAGGTTCACTACGCCGAGCAAGGTCCACGGTGCGGAGCTCGCCCGCTGTTAACCGTAGCACGTTTTTTAGCACGTTTTCTTTTAACCTGACGATCACTGATAGCCAGACCAGTACACAAAAACAGAGAAATAAAATACACAAATTATCCCACTTAGACTGAATTACTACATCCTCACTACTAGTCATTCCTTGTCAGTGTATTAGTAGCGAGGATGTTTTATTGTTTATCTTTTACTGATTTACTAAGTCAACTCTATCAATGTGAGTCTCAATTCTGTGAGTCCAAGATGGATATTATGTGCTCTAATGGAGTGTTTTAACACAGATAATTTCTCCATGTACAATTGTTAATGTGAAAAACATATTCAATATAGACATAATTCCCAATGCTTTCATTTGTTGCGGGGATGGGGGGTTGGTTGAGGTGGAGGGGAGCAGGCTATTAAAAGCTTAGCTGTTCATGTATTCATAAAAATTCTGAGCTTCTCTCCCTGCCCCCACACCACACAGACACATTGGCATATCCCTTTACGGAAAAAATACGTCCGGTATTATGGATCACATCACTTAGTCAGCGGGGGACAGCTTTTATAAAATGCTAAGCATAAAGACGTATCCAGACGCTTAGATGTGAAACGGATGTACATCCACTTTTAATTAATCATGTAATTAGACGGAATGCATTACTGTTATTTAGGTGTTCTGTCATCGTTTCTGCTAATGACTAGGATGAGTGTCCCAATAAAAACGTACATTACCGGCACTCGCGGTAGACGTCACTTAGTTCGAAGCTCTAGAAGCCCGAAGACTAGCGGATATCGGTCATTACTAACGAGCTCTAAGGATAGTACATTGCCCCTCTAAATCACTATATCTTGCTGTTTATTTAAAGGCATCGGTGCCTCATTATAATTAAGCGGAGCACCTTAAGGTCTGAGTTGATGAGGAGTGCCATAGCTCAGAACGGCTTTTAATTTAGTGAAACACGTGCTGACCTTGTACTGTAACCCAGAGAGAGGCGCGGCGTGGCTCAGATATTAATAATGCCGCTACCTTTACTCTGCCGGCGAGGTGCTACTTAAAATATGTGTTATTAGACACCAGTCAAGGCACATTCATCAAAGCAAATTACCCTTCTGTGTAAGACTGCTTAATTCCAGGATCCTTTTACCTCTTCCGACCATTACCCGCTCTTTAGAAAAGGTCCGAGGCGTGGCGATAAAACGTCGGGATAATGAGCCGGGAACGCCAGCCAGGAGCGCGCAGGATTGTTCCCTGGCGGCCTTCAAAGAAAAAAAAAAAAAAGGTGCAAAATCAGGGACAGTGCGTCTTCTTCCCGAACGCCACGCCGACCACCGTGATAGCCGGGCTGAGACAAAAGAAAACTCTCCGGAGCTTCTGGAACATTCTGCAAGGAGCAGACGATTACCACACTATTAATCTAGAACCAGGGCAGATGTATTGGGCCAGCTCCTCCTGGCTTTGGTGAGCTAAATGTCACAGCAGCCTGCCGTAGTAGGGCAAGCGTCCGCAGAATGATCCCGCTAATGTCCAGCACAGGCCTGAGAGAGAAGGATTACTTTGGCCATTCCTGTAAAGCCTTAGATCAATTAAACGGAGGTGGCTCCTACTTGGCCACTGGTTCATTAAGCCACTGGACACAGTCCAAGGCCACCGAAAGGAGGACAAGGATAAGCAGCGTCTGCCCACCCGCTGGACCAGACTGAGGCCATCGGCCTGTCACGAGACAGCAAGGGTAGCCACTGTCATGATAACCGCTGGTCTGGAGCGTTCGATGTGATAATGATGAATGCCATATGCTCTTACTCGCATGGATTGTGCACGTTGATGTATGTATGTGGGGTGCAAGGATTCATTCAGAGTTGGCTGTTTGCAGGTTAGTGTACGGTTCAGGGATTCATTCAGAGTTGGCTGTTTGCAGGTTAGTGTATGATTACGATTCCTTCAGAGTGGCCTGTTTGCAGGTTAGTGTATGATTACGATTCCTTCAGAGTGGGCTGTTTGCAGTTTAGGGTACAGTGCAAGGATTCAGTCAGAGTGGGCTGTTTGCAGGTTAGTGTCAGCAACCGTGGATCACGCACCTCTGACATGCAAAAGCTTACAGACCTTTTAAATTGGGAAGGAAGTTTAGATACAGTGGTCGTATTTAAATGTAAATGAGATTGAATCTCCACTATGGATTGTATGTTTTTAATTGTGTTAGAAGGTATGAGAAAAAAGCCACTGTGCTGGCTAATGGCGGCTAATATTTATGGTTAGTCAGCAAAGTAAATGTTAGTGAATGTGTCAGTCGGGGTCCAGACATTCCACACAATGTTCAAACACCCAGGATCGAAACAGGACTCAAAAAGCATAAAAACAGTACTTACTGTAAACTACTTGCTAATAACATTATTAATTCCGGTCCAAGAAGCAGTATGGTAATTTGAATATCACAGGCAATAATATTTTACTCTAAAGTGATACCTGAAGTTTTATGCCTCAGAAAAGCTGTTAGCCAATCAGACGAGTGAAGAGCAATCAGCATCCTTTTCAGACTGCAATAAACAATCTGGCGGAGACAGCAAAGCTCCCAGGTGTAACTGCGTGTGACCAAAGATCTTGATCTCTACCAGCCGGCAAGTGAGACGTGGCACATTACCCTAGATATGCAGGCAATTAGTCACAAATTTCTCCCGGGTCAGAAAAGTAAGCTCTGGTCTCAGGCAGGGGGAGCGGAGGGCTGATTAGTGAAGGAGTGGAGAGGTCCGGAAAAACAAAGACGGATAACGCGGCCTGCTCTCTGTACGGCGCTGGCTGCCCCCCACAGTACCTTTCTTAGTCCTACAGTTTCTATGTATTGTGATAATCACATGCCAGACCGCTTTTCTTGGTCCGTGGTCCTACTTGGCCACACAGTGTCAAAGAGATGCTGTCTCCACCACACCAACTCAGCACTGTTTCTGCTTTAAAGCTGTGCACAACCCCATGACCTCTACTAAACATGCAACTTCCAATTATTGTATCTGATAACATATCTCTTCTTCTTTTTTTTCTTCTTCTTCACTATTATTATTGTTAGTAGCAGTACCATTATTATTATTATTATTATTATTATTATTATTATTATTATTATTATTATTACTATTATGTGTTCTTACCCAGGGTGACTTGGTTTAGTTTTTGTCATACTATCCATCAAAATATGGCTCAATTTGAAAATGTTCCTGTTTAAACCGACTAAGTGCTGTGCATTGTATACAAGGGCACAACTTCAACAAATGGTGCCACACATTTTGAATGAATGAACCATTCCTTGCTTTAGGCAGTATCATGAAAGCATTCCATGCATTTTACGTGGCAGAAGACTTCTGTGCAAACATATTGATTGCAGTGGATGCTTGGAAGTTATTTTCAAGTTAGAGCTTGCCAGCTATGGCAGAGGTGGCCAAACTTTTATTTTGTCCCATATATAATTCTATAGCAGAAATGTGTTCCTGTACAGTGCTGAGTGGGTATTCCGTATGTAATTTGAGTACCTAACCCAATGGCTGTGTTGCTTTGATTTATGAGTCTTGGAGACATTGTGAAATGCTGAATTTATTAACTATGAATGATGGCTACTGATTAATATGTTCCACAGTCTATGGTGTTTCATATGGAAATGTATACAAGCCCAGTGCAAAAAACACTGGCTTTCACTGCGTGGTGTCTTCTGTTAGACAAATTCAGCATCTCTAAATAGAACTAAATTCACAAAACAATGCTGTTTCAAAAACACGCTCCAGTGGGTTTTTCCGTAATTTTTATTTTTTTCCAGTGCATACATCAAAAGAATTCCTGGTGTTGCAGGTACCCGTGTAGTCAAAGAGAAAGGGTATGAATTAAGACAACAGCATGCAAAAAAAGACTGAAAATGCATTGGAAAGAAATGCAATTTAAGATAAAATCATTGTTCATTTGCCGAACCATTCATCAAATGCACATTAGCTTTAGCATTCCTGGACATCTCCAGTCTCTCATCAGTCTTTTGGCATTTTCAATAGCTTTTCAAATATTTTTTAGCTACTGCTAGGCAAGAATTCACCCAAGGCCCATTCAGAGAACCATTTCATTATGTGAGGTTTTTTATTTTTTTATTTTACTAAAACGAAACATCACTGCAGTGGTTATTTTGCTAAGGCTGTGCTATTGTGCTGTGCAGAGAATTCAGAAAGAGTGTGTTTTCGCTCATTTTGTTTCCAGGCTAGCGTGTGCTGCTACAGTCTCCTTTACCTCCTGTTGTGGTCTGGTGGTGAGAGAAAAGCAACATTCTGTCACTTATGTGGCTTTAGAAAAGAATAAAAGTGAAAACATTTGGCTTCACATGTACTTGGACTGTACCCAGAGGTCTCCTGTAAGCGTGTGTATGTCGACAAAAGAGCACAGCGCACGCATACACCTGCCCACCTGCAACACCAGGTGCAGGCAACCGGCTTTTTAGCAGCGGTTATGCAGCTGACCCAAGAGACTCAGCGACTGACCTCCTGATGACCTTGAAGCGCTTACAGCCGAGACCGAGCGTTGAGCCGGAGCAGTTACTACGAGCCATCAAAGGGTACGCGCCGAGCCGGACTTCACCGAAACATATTGTTGCTGTTAAGATGCGCTGCGCGGGTATCAAAGCGAACGGAAGGAGAGATAGCGGAGCGGGCTCCCTCTGTCCTCTCTGCATCCTTTAAAAGTCCCCCGGTGTGCGGGGGAAACACTGGGATTGGGATTAAAGGCTGCCTGGACTCCCTCTGTCACCGTCGCTCCAGCAGCTGCTCGCCCCATGGCGCTGGCTGCGCACTGATCTGGTCCGTCTCATAAATACCCGCGTTTTGGAGATGTTAAACCAAGGTCACGGCCGTCGTTAAAGCTCCCCTGGCTCTCACGGCTGAGAGCGAAGAGAGGCGGGTTCCCTGGCGCTGTGGACGATGTGTGTGTGTGTGACTGTGTACGTGTACGTGTGTGTGTGTGTGTGTGCACATATAAGTGTGTGTGCCTGTGTGTGTATGTGTTACTATGCATGCGTACAAGTGTGTGTGTGTGTGTGTGTGTGTGTGTGTGTGTCTGTGTGACTGTGTACGTGTACGTGTACGTGTCTGTGTGTGCGTGTGCACATATAAGTGTGTGTGCCTGTGTGTGTGTGTGTTACTATGTACGCGTACAAGTGTGTGTGTGTGTGTGTGTGTGTGACTGTGTACGTGTACGTGTCTGTGTGTGCGTGTGCACATACAAGTGTGTGTGCCTGTGTGTGTGTGTTACTATGTACACGTACATGTGTGTGTGTGTGTGTGACTGTGTACGTGTACGTGTCTGTGTGTGCGTGTGCACATATAAGTGTGTGTGCCTGTGTGTGTGTGTTACTATGTGCGCGTACAAGTGTGTGTGTGTGTGTGTGTGTGGGTGACTGTGTACGTGTACGTGTCTGTGTCTGTGTCTGTGTGTGCGTGTGCACATACAACTGTGTGTGCCTGTGTGTGTGTGTGTGTGTGACTGTGTACGTGTACATGTCTGTGTGTGCGTGTGCATATACAAGTGTGTGTGCGTGTGTGTACGTTTGTGTGTGTGTGTGACTGTGTTCATGTGCGTGTGTGTGCGTGCACGTGTGCATCGGTGTGTGTGTGTGTGTTCGTGCATAGGTGTGTGTGTGTACACGTACAAGTGTGTGTATGTGTGTGTGTGCACAGCTGTGTGTGTATTTTAATAAGCTTTTGCTATACAAGTGGTTCTCACTTCAGCTCTTGAAATGTCTTTTGTTTTCATTGACATTTTCTTCCTAAAGGTGGCATTCTGAAGTAATTGTTTTTAGTGATAACTGAATATCGGGTTCTCCTAAAATCATCTAATTTTAAAGGAACTCTGCATACAAGTAGCTACAAATATTACCAGAACCGCAGGAAGCCAGCATCCAGCACTTCCTGTGGTTCAGCCATACCCACCTTCCTTAAAACCTCATTTCTGTTGCTTTAATTCTTCCCCTCAGTGTTATATTCAAAAACAGAGGCCGTTTATCATAAGTTGTCATGCTTCATATTGGATGGTACATACACAAAGGGAACTGCTGCACGCAGCATATTTATGCTTGCGTTTGACAATGTACGAGGTGCCGCGAAAGAGAAGGGAATATAAAGAGGGAACACTGAAGACACAACGCATGCTATACTGTACACTGCAATGGACTGTGCTCACACTATTGTACTGCAATGATCTGTAGTCACGCTCACACAATTACACTACAACGATGCACTCTCCTGCTATAACATTATAATTACCCGCGTTCATTTGAATACAATACAATGACCCACACTCACACTATATTTCTACAGTGACCCACACTCACACTATTAGACTACAATGACCCACACTCACACTATTAGACTACAATGATCCACACTCACACTATTAGACTACAATGACCCACACTCACACTATTAGACTACAATGATCCACACTCACACTATTAGACTACAATGATCCACACTCACACTATTAGACTACAATGATCCACACTCACACTATTAGACTACAATGATCCACACTCACACTACTCATTCTATTAGACTACAATGGCCAATGATTACATTATTTGCAATACTGCATTACAATGAACCACACTCACACTAATAGAATACAATGACCCACACTCACACTATAATTCTACAATGATCCACACTCACACTACACAAAAGGCACTGTACTTCATTGGGGTGAACAGAAATACAGTAAATGCATTATCCTCAAGATTGAGGTCATTCATTCCTTTAAAAAGAACTGTTTTTGTACTCATGCTCAGAGCTTTGTCTTCCTGCTTTGTGTTGTTTCTCTCCTGTCTCTGCATACAATGGGATGGACATCTGTTTAAAATTCTGCACGGGACTCTGCCAATGTTGAGTTTCTCTCTCGGTCCACCGTTACCACACATGCCCCCTCCTCCCCTCGTCTGCCGCTATAATTTGATAAAGGCTCAGTCTACAAACACTCGAATTTACAGATTCTTACAAGATGTTGTTGTGTTCAAGTAGAATATGCACATTAATTTTCAATATGAAATGTTCAATAGGGATTTGATTGGATTTGAGAAGAATGAATTTAACACGTTTTACTGTGTACCTACAATACTCACTAAAACCACAGAGGAAAGGTTGAGGAAGTTTTAGGAAGAAACCAGTGGTGACTGTATACATATATAGGCATACTTTTATGTACTGTAACACTTCATTCGTTATTGACATATTGACTGTAACTATACCCTCCTCAGTGTAGCCTAACTGCATGTAGCCTACAGTAATATATTTTTGTCAGCAGGTCAGCTATGACCTGACTACTTGCAATAATTCTAAATGAATCGCATAGTGTATGTTGCACGCATTGACATTTGTTGGATTCTGCACACCTGTTCGATCTGTTCTCGTTAGCAAGGTTATACGAAAGTAATGCACACTGATGTGACACGTCCTGGCCAATCAGAATGCCGTATTTGCCCGAGGTGGTCGGTTAATTTTCAGTGCTGTGGTATAAGCTCCTAATTAGGTTATCAAAAACATGTGTTTAAGTGCTTAAATTTCTTTACCCACTTAAACTTATTAATCAAGTCCCGGTGTAGCCACGATAAGATCTGCACAACTGTTGGGCCCTTAAGCAAGACTTTTAACCCTGCATTGATCCAGGGGGGATTGTCCTTTGCTTAGTCTAGTAAACTGTGGATAAAAGCGTCAGCTAAATAACACATTATTTATTATTATATTAACGCAATGCAGGTTAGACTCCTCACCATTTGCTCTGTCTTTAAATTCTTCATTATCTACCAAATGATTAGTATTAGTGGTTATTTATCCACACCTTCCCCAATTAGGTGCAAATTGATTCACCGCAGTTTTTAACATGATCAGTTAAATACGTGTATTTATTCTTTTATCACCTAGTTGTTTGCGATAAAGCACAAAATGTGGCAAAAGAGGGTAAATAATCCCTCTAAACATAAAAAGCACGTACAGCAATTAAGAACAATTAACAGCTTGTTAAACATTTGGAATTGCAATTGTGATTGGAATGAAAAGCAGCAGACACAGTGGTCCTCCAGGACTGACGATAAATACACCACCTAGCGGCTACTCACCACAACTGTGGCATCAGCCACGAGAAGCCTCGGCAGGCAAGAAGAGGAGTCTTAAACATGTCCTGCTCTGTCACCGGTCCGCTTCAGACTTACACAGATTTCAGTGTGGGAAAGAGGTCATAGGTTATTCTGGGAACCAATCATATGAGCCAGGGGACTCACCAAAACTCTCACTCAGCTCCTTCACTACCATCTCATTATGCAGACCACTCATCAACAAACATGGACATGCAAACACATCAATAAACTCTGAAAACACAGTTACTAACACGGTAGCTAAACCATCACTAGAAGAGTACAGTATTAGCGGTCCTAATGATGTCTTCAAAAATATTTGCAAATGATGGAAACCAAAATGATTATCGAGGCTTAAATAAAAAGGAAATAAACTAAATTGTGAGATATTGGGTCCGTCAGACACTATTTTATGGGTATTTGATGCTTCATATTTGGAAATTACTTGACTGGAAAATGATGCCAGAAATACTATTTGCCTCCATAATGAGATATTGTAGAGATGTGCATTGACATTAGAGTGCAACACTGTCTCAAATGCCACAACAATCATTATAGGAGTAACGGACATAACTAATGGGAGAGGAAGGACAGAGGGGAAATTGAAAAATACTGCTGAAAGTTGCACAGATCTTTCTTCCTCTCTAATCTCTTTCCCTTCCCCCCTCCCTCCTCCCCCTCCTCTCTTTTGCCCTCTCTCTCCTTCCCTTTCCTCTGTCGGTCTAACTCTCTCTCACACACCCACACACACACACACACACACACACACACACACAGACTCACATCGAAATGGATTTGCTTCAGTACAGCTGCACTAAGGCCATCAAACCTGCTGGCTGACAGATGAATCTCTTCGGATGTTGTAAAACTGGAGGAGACAATGGTTAGTGGTTACAGCGCATTGATTATGTCCATGCAGATCTTTCTTAGCAAACTGACACCAGTGCCGATGACACGCCCGTGCTTAACACTTCCTCTAATGTCAGCAACAAAGCTGAGCACTTAACGAGGACACTACACACACATCTAAACTCAGTGAACATTAATGAGTCAATGTCTGCAAGGGTAACATTTACAAACATCTATGGAGTGTTCTGTTAAATAAAATTCCTTCAGTTTAAATTCTACACAAAATCACACTGGGATCTGTACTGGGGTTTAGCATAGTTTTATTTTATTTTTAACAAGCTTCATTGAGATATTAGAAAATGTTCAATTTGCTGAAACACTTGCTTTTATCTAATTAGTCAAAGTGAAAATCAAAATTTAAAAAAGCAGAACAAGCCTCCCCAAATCATTTGTAACCATGTATGGAACTACCAAATCAGGCAATATTGGAATCCAATTACTATCACTGGACTCATTATTGCCAAAATTCATTATTCTCTGGATGATTAAGTTGGTCTTAATACTCTACAAACTATATTTACAACTGCACTACATTCAGTGTTAAAGTATTTTTAAAACATTACATAAATACAGTACATAATCAAGTCAAGCATTTGAAACATATATTTCCTGTTTTCATATAAATATTCAGAACAGGGTGCACAAAGAATCCAGTTAGTTTCCCTGTACAGACAGAGGGAGAGAGCTTGTGCCAGAGACAAACTCACTCTGGGATGCGTTAGGTGTTACATATTTTTGAATATAATATTTTCCCCCAGTTCTTGTCAAACACCCTTCACCCAAAATATAGCGTCCTTCCATGTCTTTGAGGAAGACAAAAACACAGAGATGAGATGCGTGGGTGATGTCTCTCTCACAAGGTGACTTCAGCAGACTGCTGTCTTTGAAGACGTCTGTATGGGACTTGTGCAGACTGCAGCACAGCCAGCTTGGGCTGGGAATGTCTGGATATCCCTGGTCAGACCTGGGGTACGCAAATAATTAAAGATACGTGTATCTTTCCGATATCAGTAAAATTACTGCAGATTAGTCAATTGGTCTGTATTAGTCAATTCAGTACATTTAGTACATTTAGTCTCTTCATGACTTTTATAAACTCTGTTAGAGTTTAACACTGCCTGACTGAAATTTAGTAACATTTTACTGAAAATATTTGAAAAGAAAAATTATAATTATTCTTTCATATAATTTTAATGAGTACATTTATTAATTGAAAATTCTTGCCATTTTCTAATTTTATTAGTATCGAAACAGTTAAGTAATTAAAATATACTTAAAAAAAAAAAATACATACACTCAGTGAGCACTTTATTAGGTATTTATTAGACTTATTTTTTAGACTTATTGGTCTTCTGCTGCTGTAGCCTCTCCACTTAAAGGTTTGCCGCATCATGTGTCCAGAGCTGCTCTTCTGCATACCACTGCTGTAATGCGTGCTTATTTGCATTACCGTCACCTTCCTTTGACCAGTCTTTCAGGAGATCAGCAGTTTCTGAGATACTCAAACCACCCTGTTTGGCACCAACAATCATTCCTCAGTCAAAGTCCAGCTCCACACACACCGCTCACCGCCCCATAAATCCTTCTCTCTGGATGGGCGGCCGGCTCGAAAGCTCACACACAGCAGCAGTTTTAAAAGCATCACGGTTTAATCCCTCTTGGTGATTTGTGGCGCTCTGTACTCTGGTGTAAATCTGTGCTGCGGTGGGTGATGGGGCAAAAAAAGGAGGAAATTATATTGTAAACATTTACTGTTATTTGAGCTTGTTACCTCTGATCTATGGCCAGTGTAAAAGAGGCGTTTAGGAGAGTACGGAGCACGGGCAGGTTGAGTGAACACACAGAGGCTGCCCGCAAACAGGGAATGAGAACAGCGCTATTATTTATAATAACAGGGACAATAAAACCTTCCCATCATTTCTGCCATTATAATTGTGCCATTTAATTGAATGTTGAGAGGCGCAGAGAAATATTTGTTCTAACAAAAGGTGTGAATAACCCAAACCACAATACCACTTAAAGCGTATTAATAAACGGAAAAGATAAATCAACAAAGGGTTTACTTGAAATTGATGAACCGCAAACTAAATCATGTGAAATTTAGATTTGGAGGACGGAGGGCTTGGATGTGTTTCTATGCGGTTATACATTTCCAAATAGCCCATTAAGTTTGTGGTAGTGGGGCTCTTGAGCCGTGTTCCGAATCGTTCTGCAGGAGAGCCGTTTGTGTTCAATGACCCCCGGCTCTCTCAGCGCGGGGGAAACTCTTTCAGCATTTCTGCACCGAACCTCAGAGGGGAAAGCACTTATTTCCCTGTTTGTATTAAAAGAAGACGGAGATGTTAAGGAGAGTTTGCCGAGGCGGGAGCATGCTATGTGTATTTGTTGTGCCGACGGACCCCCCCTCCCCCCCTGGGCTCCCGCCCGCGGTGACCCGGGGGAGAATGGCGAGGTCACGCTGGTGCGGAACACGGCGAGCGCTCCGGGGGGCGAGCGGGGGTCCTCCGCAGCGCCCCCGTCCCACGCCCGCAGACGCTGACACGGGGCCGGGGTCCAGAATGAGGCTGGCGGCCTCTCGCAGGGTGACGTCGAGCCGACCAATCCCGACACAATGACATCAGACAGGCGGCTTCAACAACCCTGTCATGTGACCTTCCGCCAGGAGAAATACGGACAAAGGCGGCGGACCACCTGACCCTGCCCTGCCTTTGTGCTATCAGCAGGCTTCCTGCGTCCTGTCATCTTTATTCCCCTAACCATCAACACCAACACCTTATGAGCGGAAATCAGCATGATCATTGTACTCTACGAAAGAAAAACGGGCATTTGTATATGATAATTTATTAATTTTTGTAACTGATGTTTTTGAAAATAATATTGAAATGAAAATGTTTTAAGTTGTTGAGGAAATTGCTTGCTTTGACAGAAGGTTTAATTTGTTTAAATGCTTCCATAATAATAATAATAATAATAATAATATTAATAATAATAACAATAATAATAATAATGATAATAACTATAATAATTACAATAAACAGGAGAATGCTCAACCAAAAAAAAAACTGAAAAAAAGGAAATCTGGTAACAAATATCACAGTCTTACCACCACTGATTTCTTTACTTAATAATACATAAAAACTTCAATAAATATGGAAAGATTTTGGTACACTTTATGTTAATTCTGGAGATATATGGATCACACTTAATTTTTACATGAACATTATTGTTACAAATACTTTCTGTATGCCAGTTGTAAATGTGTTTAAATCCATATTAAATTAAAAACTGTGCAAAAGAGTGCATGTCTAACCTCATATTTCATCATATTTAACATTAATGGAAAACATATGAATTATACGAGACATGAAGTAAAAATGTTGTATGTGTGTATTTTTTTACAGAAAATGTACAAATGAGCTTCACATGCATTTAATTGTATTTATCCAAAAGATAATTAAATTCAGTTAAATGGATTTAATATCACAAGAGCTATATATAACTACTTAATATAAATTTGGTAATTTAAAGTGAACTGTAAACATAATAGCTTGGAAATATCCACATCATTAATAATGACATAAATATAAAAAGCTAATAGACAAATGTATGCACGGGTACAGTAAGCTAGAATTTATCATCATTAGAAGTGAACTATTAAAGCTTATTTTCTGTTTTTGACATTTTAGTTAAATCTAAAAATGTGTTTTAAAGAGTTACAATTAATAATAAAAGTACAGGAAACATATTGACAAAGATATATGTATTTGTATCTGTTATTCTTTAAAAGAAAGAAAGGTAGTCAAGACTTTACTATGTAATTACAGTGAATATCCATAGATTTTTATAGCTAATAATCCTCTTTATTCCTTAGAAAGAATTCAATAAATAGTATATTTGTCACTTAATATATAATATTATTACAGTATACTTAGTAGCATGAAAATACCAGAAGTTGCAATGACAGTTTACTTATACCATAATTAAAAGTGAAATCTTTATCTTTTCTCTAAAAGGCTGTTTGGGTCTGGGTTGTAATCATTATTCTGTTGAGGTAGATCAAGACTGCCCCCTGGTGCTTATATAGATAATGCTGCTCAAAAGTTTCAGCTGCATTTTCTTTTTTCAATTCTTTGTTAAAAGCATAATTTGGTTATTCAAACCACATGCAATTATTCTGTTGAAGACAACATAAATCAACAGACAAGCTAAAAACAAAGGGTCTGAAAGTAGTGTTTGCTTTATTTCAAAAGAAAGAGCACTTGGATTGGAAATAGTTCAGGGTGAGTAGTTTAAAACAAGGAATTCATTCTCACAAATCACCTGGTACTGAAAGTAATCAGTCTATGAATCAGTGAACAAAATTGTATGACACCTCTCTTCCAGGGTTCAAATTCTGTGCACAAAAATGGACTGACAGTATCTAGCTGACGCTGTGTGGTAAACTCTGAGACAATGGTCAAGTTGCAAATCTGCGGTTTCGTACAACCCATCAAATTATTCCTCTTTCTCTCTTCATATGTCTGTCATTCCTTCTGTCCCTCTATCCACGGCTCCCTCCAGCTCTCCCCCTCCTCCGACACCCCCTCCCCGCTCCCTCCCCCTGTCTCCACCCCTACCTTTGCTCCATAATCAGAGTGCCTTGCCTTGAAAAGACCCCTCATTGCCGTTCAATTTTGGCACCCTCAAAAGAGGCCATTGTGCCCCCTCTCTAACAGGGCCTGCCCCCCGGCAGGCTGTGGTGACCCCCGAGCTCGGGTTGACCAGCCTCTTGATAGAATAAGTGAATACCTCTTGAGGTGAATTAGAGCCTTGAAGCACATTCACTAAAGTGGACAGAGCAAATGGGACATTCTGTTTGCTTTTTGCTTTGCAAACCGTCAATCTGCAAAAAAAAAGGAAAAAAAAAGAATAAAGAAATTCCCTGTTTTTTCTGTTATATCTTCATCTTCATCTTTGATATGTCGTCCGTGTTGACTGGAAAATTTTGAGGTTTCTGTGCAGATCTCTATCGTCTGAGAGCAAGTAATGTTTTCGAGTGTTTCGTTTATTTCAACATACAATTGCCTATTTCGACCAAATATGCTGACAAAGTCTTTTGAGGTCTACATCCAGCCCATTCGTTTTCTATGCAGCCTTGTAATACAAAATAAACATGGGTGTAAGAGACAGAGGATGTTGGTGCTGTAGACTTCTCCACAACTGTACAAACTCCTTTTAAAGCGCTTCTTCACACAGCAATACTCAAGCCATTCTGTGATAAGAGAGAGCTGGAAATTAAGCTATTCTCACTGCGCACAAAGAAACCATCAAGCCTTAGATATGACCCCCCCCCCCGCATCAATCCCACCCTGCACTCCACAACCCCACCACCCCAAAACAGTTCATGTCAAGTTTCTCATGCAAATACCACAGAAGAAGTTACAAGAGCACTTTAAGATACTGAGACGCCCTCAATACAGAGCAGCACAATGACGCTCACTTGCTAATTTCTATGGGTCAGCGGCAAAGGCATAGACCTGTCAATCACGTTCACATGTAGCAGAATTTCTGTCCACAAACAGAGATGCTTTTCCGTTGCCATGGGAACTAATCCCCCCTCCACTTTCCCCTCTGTTGACACGGAAAAAAAACAGCACCTGATCGCACCCTCAATGGGGGTCTGAGTGAAGCACCATGAAGCCCTCAAATCAAGTCTGTAACACTCAGGAACCCCACGGCTGTCACTCTTACCCTAAAGCCTGAGAGGGAAGACGTTTGTACAATTTATTTCAAATAATATGTTACAATGCAAGTTTCATTACTATTATTACTATTATTATTATTATTATTAGTAGTAGTAGTAGTAGTAGTAGTAGTAGTAGTAGTCGCAGTAGCAGTAGCAGTAGTTGTAACAGTAGCATTAGCAGTAGCAGTAGTAGTAGTATTGTTGTTTTGTTGTTGTTGTTGAGGTTGTCATTGCTATTTTTATTATTAGCCTTCCTTTGACCTAATTGTAGGGCTTTTCCCACATCACTACACAGTAAAAAGTTAGTACTCATGAGTATTCTATCGGAGTAAAGTGTACTCTGTACAAGCTTTTTTCACGCTAAATATGAATTTGCTATGAACTAACAATGATGGAGAAGACATCATCGATAAATGCTAATTAAATATGGGTATGCAGTCTACCCTGTGACTATGTTAGATTTGTGGATTTTATTTCAGTTTATTGAGCAGTTTTGCAAGATATGTAATGCCGAGTTTGCTTGCCTGCTTTACCATTCTAAGTAGTTATATAATGTGATTGCTTGAGAAAAGGTTTACACAATTTGTTTACTCTACATATATATTGCTACGTATATGCAATATATGTATGTCTATATTTTGCTATGTTACTTTCAAACTTCAAAAAGCAGTGCCCTTAGCTGGCGAACATTTTCATAGAATCACATCTCTGGACTTTCTTTATGCTTTCCATTCACTTACAGCATATAAGGACATTGCTTTAAGAACCAGACCCTTTTTTATGCATTTATAATAACATGGAGAAATGATAATACTGCCTACATGCATTTGTTGTTGTCTTTAGCTGGCTTTCAGGAATTTGGTGCAGTCAACGCCTCCTTCAATTAGACAGGAAAATTGATGTGTATCATTAATTATGTCAGCAATATCATAAATCATCACTGAGTGCCGCCATTAATTATCTTTCAGGCAGGTGAAGAACATTCCAGATAATGCAGAGACAAGTCTGGAATGGGCTTTGTCACAAGAAAGGAGACAAAGGACACCAAACACAAACACACAGGCGGAGTTCCACTGCCTGCTCTCTAAAACATGCTCGGAAGAAATTCTCAATTACTGTGTCAGAATTGTCTGAAATAATAATAATAATAATAATAATAATAATAATAATAATAATAATAATAGCAACAATAACTACAAAAAACAACAACCATAATAATAATCATAATCATAATAATAACAAAAGCAACAACAACAACAACAACAACAATAATAATAATAATAATAATAATAATAATAATACACAACATTTCCTGGCAAACAAGAATTCCGAATTATTAAATAACTCTCTAGAGGATAACCGTTAAGAATTTCACTATTATAGTTTATCTGTCATCTCATACATGTAAAAGCAGATTTTAAGTTCCGTTCAAGGTTGCAACCTACATAATATTTATTATTTTAATCCAGTACTATTTAATATCATAGTGAACCATTTGTCAAACATCACTCTCTTATGTTTTTATTTTATATTCTAAATGACTGTAATGTAATGTAATGTAATGTAATGTTTCTGATTTTATGTGCCTTTGAAAACAATTCTCTCTACATAGCCTTCTATCCACAGTGTCTTGTTTGTATGTTTTTTATTTTGTACTACAGTGGAAATTTTGTAGACCTTGCATTGAAATAAAAATTAAATAAATTCATTTTTAACATTTATAAATGCAAAACTCTGTGGTGATGTTCTTATATTTAAGAGAAACATTGCCAACTGTAAACAGGAAGTCCCCAGTACTTTCAGTTGTTTTCAATTATCATTTCAGTTGATTTCAGTGATTTCAATTATAATTTCAGCTGTATGATACTGCACATGGATGAAAATAACATTTCATATCAACTGTATTTACTTCAGTCATTGCACAGGAATGCATTTCCAATTGCTACATACACTGTATTACATAAATACATGTGGCTTGCCAGTTTGACTGCAGACAAAATAATGTGAGAAAATAGGAGAAAGTAATGGAAAAAATCGAAATGCTAAATGTTACAAATTCACTTCAAGCGTGACAATTCTGAAAAAAAAAAAAAATGTTAAACAAAAAACAATCAACATTGTGAAATCAAACAATGACTTATGTAAACTATTACAAACGTATTTAAACTGAAACAAACCCAAACCCGAAAGTTAGACTGACATTCTTTCGAGTTTGACTGCCGTACATGCCAGGCTGACCGCTGTTTTGTGTATCCTTTCCCTGCCCTTTCCTCAAAACCTGCTGGAACCACATCCAGTTTCCCCCACTCCGAAACGAAATGAAACGAAATGGCTCCTTTTCCATCAAAAAGCAGTGGGGGCAATGAAGGCTTGCGGAGCCGCCAGTCGGCCCGACCGTGGCTAGCGCAGCGCCGGGAAGCGGTCGGACCGTCGGCGTGCGACCGCCCACGCCGCCGCTGATGAAGCGGTCGGCTCGGGACCGATGGCACGGCCTCGTGACCAATCACGGAGGCCGCTTATTGATCGGGGGAAGAGGGGCGGGGGGGGGGGGGGGGGGGGGCAGAACTCTGTAAACGAAATAAACTTGACTTCAACCAACAACACGCTGGTCCCTCTGGAGCGCTGGCCTCTGACCCCGCCCGACCCCTGCATGCAGCTCGTTGGTGTTTGTGTTGTGAGAGAGGTCTGGAGGTTCAGCAGGACGACTCCCCTCACACACAGCCCCGCTGATGGATCGGCCAGTGAAATAAAACTCCTTCCACCAGCACCACGGGACTCATCCTATTATTATCTGTGGGAGGGGACGGTAAACAATTAATAACGTCACAACCAGCTTCATAGCGCATCTCCCTTCTCTTCAAATGGCCCCTTTATGTGCTCATAACTGCCCATTGTAAAACACTGTACTGTAGCAGTGTTGAGAGTGGGGTGACATTCTTCATTCTTCAAATAGCGGCGTTAAAAACCTGCTTGGCGATACATTCCTATGAATATGAAGTGTTTACATTACCCCATGCTTCCGCACAGCACACATACGTCCATAGAAATGTATATATGGAAATAATTAACCATATAATGTCTGCCATTTCAGTCTTCAGCGCACCGTTTAGTCCCCAAGGTACGCAAGTGCAATTGTCACCAATCTGTGTCATGATACGACGCGCAGAGACAGGCGCAGGGCTGACGGGCCCTGAAGCGGGATGAGGGTGTCACATGACTCCGAGGTGCAGCTGCACAGTCTGGCTGGCTGCGCTTGCAGAGTTTCTGATAAACCGGCTGTTCCCCTCACCCCCCCATCCCCCCCGCCATGCAAGAACTGCAAGATATCATACTCCACTGAAAACTGAACAGCGCTGTACGTGGGTGCTCAATCCCACACAAGCACAAACAACCAGAGAAATGAGCACCACCTGCAAACATTTCCATTTATTTACACATTGTTATGATGTGTGTGTGCTGGTTCGATATGTTCGTTAGTCCGTGGTCGTGTGTGTGTGTGTGTGCGCTTATCAGCGTGTGTGTGCACTGAAGATGGGTACAGGCATCAGCACTTTGCGGAGGATAAATCACGCGATCCGTCTCCCGACGAGCTTCTCCCAGGTTTTTAACACCGCTTCCACACGCACCGAAACGAATGGCAGTACGCAGTCGGCCTTGTTGAAGTGAACGGGGACAGCATAAATCCGCACGCGGGGCCACACGCAGGCATCGGTGCGGCCTGTGAGGAGGTGGCGGGAGAGAAGCGGTGTGTCAGCGCAGACAGATGGGCTCTCTCTTATTTATAGAGCGATTGGGCAGATGACGAGGCCTCGCGGCCTGTAGAAAAGGCGCGTGTCACCCGAAGGTGAGAGAGAGGGGCGTCTGGACCGGGCTGTTGATGCTCCGCGGAGCTGCTTCAGAAGCGCCCTCCCCTGATGTCCCCGTCCCCCCCGTTCCCCCGCAGGACGCCCTCCTGCTGGCTTCAGATTACACCCCCGGGAAGATAGAACCCTGTTAAATACTGATTTAGGATTTACAGCAGCTAATAAGACTTAGAAATGAAGACGTAGCATGCGGTATTGCAGTCATGCATTGGACATGCTGTACATGCAGGTTTTTTTAAAGAATAATGCACGTACAGTGGCTTCAGAAAGTATTCAGACCCCTTGACTTTTTGCACACATTATTGTGTTTAATTTGAAATGGATAAACTTGCCAAATTTTTGCCATTTATTAAACTCAATAACCCATAATGACAAAGTTACCTTTTTCTTTTTTTTCTGCAAATGTATAAAAAAATGAAATCTCTCATTTATATAAGTATTCAGTACTTTGTAGAAGCCCATTTGACAGCAATTAATCTCTACAAGCTTTACATACCTGGATTTGGGCAGTTTATCCCATTCTTCCTGGCAGATCCTCTCAAGCTCCATCAGATTGCCATCAGATTGTGACCTGCCATGCTCAGGTCTCTCCACGGATGTTCTATGGAGTTTAAGTCTGGGTTTTACCTGGGCCATTCAAGGACAGTGAGAGACTTGTCCTGAAGCCACTCCAGCATTGTCTTGGCTGTATGCTTCAGGTCACCGTCGTGCTGAAAGGTGAACCGTTGCCCCAGTCTGAGCTTGCGTGCACTCTAGTTCAGGTTTCCTTCAAAGACCTCTCTGTACTTGGCTGCATTCATCCCGTCTCCCTGTCCCTGCCACTGAGAAGCACCCCCATAGCATAATGCTGCCTCCACCATGCTTCTTTCGTAGAGATGGTATTAGCCAGGCGATTAGCAGTGCTTGGAGTTCGCCAGACATCGTGCTTTGAGTTCTGCCCAAAAATGTTCTTAAATGCCATTTGGCAAACTCTACAGTGGCTTCTGTCTAGCCCCTCTACCATCAAGGCCTAATTGATGGAGTGGTACTGAGATGGTTGTCCTTTCCAGCTCAGAGCTTTAGAGATGGTTTTATACCCTTGCCCTGATCTATGCCTTGCAAAACCTTGTGGACGTCTACATGTATGCAGGTGGTTTTTACAGTAATGCCTATGTATACAGGTGGTTCGGAGAGTATGTACGTGCACACAGGTGTTTTGCAGCATTATTATTTTTGGTTAGTATTTTTGGTGCCACACCTTGAAAAGGCCAGTACTGTTAGGACAAGAACATGATGGCAAAGAGATGGAGCCTGAGAGAGACAAAGGAGGGAAAGCAATTTAAAAAAAACTTTAATTAAACACTTGGCCTCTTCACAATGAATATTCATTAACAGCGAACCTGACGGCTAGCGGGTAATACCTGTACGTCAGGACGGCCCCGTCTGCAGCCTGGCTGCACCTGCATCTGTAACTTCTCCCTCAGAATGGTGAAAGTTATTGAAGTGGAGGCAGCGGGGGCTGTCGCTGTGATAGGCGCTACAGCGGATGATTTGAATAAGGGCGACATTAGCATTCCGCTCACGCGCGGCCATATGCAGCTGTCCTTTCCCGCAGCCATTACGGCCCCGAACACGTCCGGCCCGGCCAGCCAGCACCGTAATAAGCCGTCAGCATTAAAGGGGGTCAAACAGGAGTTTTCTTTCATTCCTTCGTTCCTTCTTTCTTTCTCCTCGGTGATTGTCATCCGTCCATCGGTCGGTCTATCGGCTCACGCTGAGTGGAGGGGTGAGGGCCGAACGGCAAGGCTTATAAGCGGGGAGGAGGGAACAATGCCAGGGACAGCCAATCAATACAAATTGATAGTCATCACGTAACTCAGGCAAGACGGAGGGACAGTGTTTCTGTATTTTTCAAGAACGGTAGCAAAATTGCTATCGTTTGAGAAGGTTCTGTTGTATTTGATTGAAATATGGAAACACTATGCATACAGTATATTTGTATATATTTCAAAAACAACAGTCAGGGTGTTCCTCATCATTCCTCACGAAAACATCCTACTTTTGTTTTTGTGTCACGTACACTCTATGGTTGTCCTTCTTATTAATTGTGCACAGAAGCGTCAAATGAATGCAATACCTGAGCAGGTGAAATGAGCACTGCTGTCAGGATGTAAATTGCGGAGAGGTTGTTAATTATCAAAGTCAATCATGCAGAAGGCTCCATCTGAACCCCCCCGATACGAAGCTACACTGGGATTTCAGTGCATGTCCTGGGATTTTCACTTCATCTCTGACGTATGGATTCAATCCTTTGTTTTAAAGTCCTCATGTTAGAGCCAGTAAGGCTGTGCCAGCCATCACCCACATACTATATCATATCTATCAAACAGCTACACTGGCTAAAGGGTTAAAAATGCACGTATCCCACTTTTAACTCTGTGTGTTTTACTGAATACAGGCTAAACACATAAGGGTATTACAGGAAATATGAGCGTTGAAAAGTCTCCCCCGCTTCCTGCCTCATGAGATGTTTGCGATGCTGACAAATATTATCAGTTTCAAAAATCTTGGCTCCACGTCAGGCTGCAATTTGCTGCAATTAGTGCGGTGATTTACAGCGTGTGAGAAATCACCAATGTTGGCCCTGCATGGCGCTGGCTTGCACTTTTCTTAATGGGGCCGATTGTACCGTGCATTTTAATGCAGTAAACACGGTGCACGGCGACAACACTGCGGGCGGCGACGTGTCAGCGTTTAAGATCTCAGCGCAGTATCGATTATTTCCTCTCATACGCTGTCCAATGCTACGCAGAGGGCGCGCTTTACAGACCCGATTCACATAAGGACAAAAGTGAATGAGCAATATTGATATTTTCTCAGGCTGAGCTTTACTGTACCTGCTATTGCAATTACAGTACCCCTGCGTAGCACTGTAATCCATACCGAAGGTTCAGCGCCCTGTAGATCTACGGTACCCGTCTCCGTGCTGTTCAGACAGTCGATCTTTATTTTTATACAGCGCCGTTTACAAATAAGATGCCACGCGACGCTTCACGGTGGACTTTTTCCAGGAGAAATGGAAAAATTATTCCCCAACAGCTCAAAGAGCAGTCGAGCTGAAAATGCAGAAAACAAGAGCTCAATCATTTTATGCTACACACAATAATATCATTTGTTTTCTGACAACGAATATGTCTACATGTGTTTAACGGGGCGCGGGAGGTTGTGATGCTGGCGTCAAAACAAGCAGCAAGATGGATGCGTTGCCAGGAGGTAACTTCAGTCCGCCGGTTCAAATTCTTCTTTCTTTTAAATGCGACTTAACATTTGGATTGGAATGGCCTTGTCCTTTACTGTACTTTGAACGTGGCCTTTAAAATGTAAATTTCCTCAGTCAGGCGATTCCATCTGGCCGAAACCTAAGACCTAATCCGGCACTGTCACAATACACTAACCAACAGAGGGCCCGCTTCAAAGTCCCCGTGATAAAGCAGTCTATTGGCCAATAATGGCAAGTGGTATTTGGAGAGAAAAAAAATCTGTAAAATAAAAGCCAAGCTGTATAATTTGAATTATGTGTAATCAATTTGCATATCACAATGCTGGGCAATACAAAAACATAAAAAAATAAATAAAACATCACATTTCTGTTTTGCAAGATGAAACAAAATGATTGCACGTGGTGCTTGGCAAGTATTTGTGAAAACGGTTGTATTTAAGTATTTTTACAGTTCATTGCACAATAGATCATCGCAATGAACTACTGCACATAAAACCCACTTCACCAAGCTCTGGGTTAAAGCAGATGCTTTGGAGAGAAAAAAAAACCTGAACAGATGTTCTCCTTCAAAATAACTGGGTTCACGTGGAATGATGTGCCCCAGAACAGCTAATAAGCATCGCAAAATGAGACTGCAATTAAATTTATACACTTGATTGCACTGCTGTCATGTCCACTACCTCCAATCTGAGAGCACCTGGGAACAATTTAAAGATCCTGAGAATTGAAAAGAGAAGCGCGTTCTGACAAAAAAAACAAAACACTATTTTGTACACGTTTGTCATATGAACCGTGCTGCCCTCTGTCAATAGAGCTGTCTGACTAAAGAGGAGCCATTACATCACCATTGTGTATTCCAGACAAAGACAAAACTGCGTTTTAAGTGACCGGCAGAGTTGACCGATGGGAGATCCGTGGCTCTCTCTCGCTGGGCCTGTGTCACGAGAGAGCTTTGCGGTGCGCCATGCTTTTCAGAGGGGTACAGTACCGAGCGGGGCTTCAGTTCAAACAAAGACGGGCCACCGCTTGGCAGGTCGGTGGACTGGGTTGGTGAGGATTCAGATTTTCTGTCAAAGAGTCTGACAAAGCTGTCTTAGAAGCTTGTTAGCTTTTTACTTGAAGTAACTAAGCAGTATGGAATCAACAGGGCTAAGTGCTACTTGGTGTAAATATAATGTAACGCATATGCATATGCTTATGATACAACATTTCCTAAGATACATACCCGGCTGAAGTAACCATGGCTTAAAATCGAATACACTGAAAATATTTAAATAAAATTCAGATTATGGGCAATCAATCTGAGCCAGTTACATCTATTATAACATGATAATGAACAGATTCAGCAAGTTCCAAGTTAATTGAACACACAACATTCCAATTTCGAGGGAGACCCTTTAACTATTGAATTGCATAGTGTACTGATAGGGATTAAAAGGGTCTCCTCGTTGTGGAATGAGCACAATTACAACAGAATGTATGAATGCATTCCCAGAACAACAAGGCTGGACGTGGTGTCAAAAGCAGCAGTAAGGAGTGGAGTAGGACTAGCTCACAGAATGCACGAGTGCCTCTGGATCAATGGAAACAATCAAGGTAACAGAACTTGAAGATGTTCTAGGTTTGGATTTAACGATTTAACGAACATCAGCGGTTTGTGCATCTACAACATTTAACTTCAAATGGTCGTATTATCATCACGTTTTGCTGGTACCTACCAAGAGCGATCTACCAAGACGTATTTTACATTTTGCATTTTCAAGCATCATCTTTTGAAGACACCATTTGGAAATTGCAGTTCCACCACCCATATAATACATTTGAAATACACTTGAAGATAGATGTTATCTAAAAATAAGATCCTAGAGTAATTAATAATTGTAATTAAAGAGCTGTTTATATGCTTACAGTTACTGCATTCTTTATGAGTCTCCAAATTAGTTTTCATTTATACAATAGATAATTGGCTAGTTAGAAAGATGGATGCTTCTACAAAGCCAAAATATTCTTAAATAAGATTTATTCAGTATGTTCTAAAATAATCAATTACTCAATAGCTCAATAGAAACCTTATAGTGAACAAAAATGTAATTTTTGAAATAAAGAAGAGCTGATTGGCTCAAAGATTTGGCACCAGGCAATCCGGCACAATTGGATTGGCTGAAGCATGATTTGGGTTGACCTGAGCTGGTTCCATATCGTGTGAACCTTGACCGAGCCACACAATGCTCTGGAACCCTGATAAACACACACACACATACACGTGCACACGCTCACAAGTGTGCGTGTGGGTGTGTGTGTGTCTCAACAGTTATTACAAACAAAACAATAACTGAACAGTCAGTACAATACAGAGAAGGGCAGTTTTGCCAAGTCCAATAAGGAGTTGGGGGGAAGGGGAGGGGGGGTGAGAGGATCTGGCCTGCAGCCACACATTTCAAATGCATAGAGGAGCTGGCACAGCAAATTAGAATTGTTAATACACCTTTATTCAGTGGTACACTCCAGGCAGAACAAAGATGTCATTGTCAATACCCCCCCACCACCCACCCACCAACACCCCTATCCAGTCTGTTCACAGGGCACTGGGAGGGATAGTGCAAACGCGAGGAGCTGCGCGCTACGTCAGGGACTTCGTTTGGAGTGCAGGCCCTCAGTCTCCGCCCGCGATGCCATCTCGCGGCCTCTTCCTCCCCCGAAGCCCGGGTAATTGAGCCGTCATAAACTTATCCTGGTCTCATCTCCCTTTCCAAATGAGAAAAACACACTCCAAATATTCAGAGCTGCTTCCATTCATTCTGAAGGCCCGGAGGGTGGGGATGATGAGGGGCAGGCTTTTAAATTGGCTCAATTGTAGGAAAATCAAATGGACTGTATGTTTACATGTGAAAGCAATTACAGAGTTCAACCACAGAAGAAGAAGAAGAAGAAGAAGAAGAAGAAGAAGAAGAAGAAGAAGAAGAAGAAGAATAATGAAAGGGGAAAATTTATTTGGTCGTCCGTGGTACACACAAGTAGCAAACATGCCCTTGTGTGAAAAGCTGAATTGGAAGCACAGATTGGATAATGACAATGGTAATTCAATTAAATAAATTGGATGATAAAAACAATATGATTTGCCATTAACTAATGTACCAATGTTACCATGAATTAATGATGTACAAAAACATAAACAAAGCTGTACAGACTTCTTGGTAATTACTTTGTTAACAATGACATAAATTAATGTGAATTCATGTAACCTTATTTTGAAATGTTACCCACATATTTATTTTGATTAATTATATTTTTCTCTTGATGGACAGATGCCACTTTGATGAGTCTGGCAGTTCAAAGCCTGCTTGCATACCCCTGATACAAAATATAGCCGATATGCACAAAACTATTGTGTACATGCACAGTACATGTCACTCTTGAACTTTCAGGACTCTCACCCATACAACAAGCACTGCATTTGAACAAATTTCATAATGAATTGAATAATTTTCAATTTTCAATTTAATTTGGTACTCTTCCATTTTTGGTACTCAAAAATGGTACTCTTCCCTGGTCCAATTATTTGTTGTAATTTTGCAGCCTTGTTAGACAAGCATCCTTAACTTTAATGTGTCTGTCCCTGATTTCTCTGAGTGATTGATGCCATATTCCCTATGCAGCAAGAAAGTCAATTAAAAGGCAAAGCTTTGTGGCTTTTTTACATGTTTATGTATCTGCTTTTAACCACTGCTTTCTAATTGATCGCTAACGATCATAAAACGATCATAAAATGCTTTCTTGCGAGCCTCGCTATAAATGCCAAAATAATCAAAACTGACCGTTTTTAACAGCCCCCAAAAAACGTGCAACCTGACCCTGAATGCCGGCCATCTGCACGCGGGCAGTTCCTCGGAACGCAGATGGTCGCTTCTCGCCCCAAAACCACTCCCCAGTTTCCCGCCCTCAGCTTCTAACCTTACGCAGGAAACTCATTACGGGCCGCGGCGAAACGGAGAATGTCCGTTTGAAAGGAGTTTGCGATGACTCTAATGAGAAGAGACCTGGGGGCCTGAGACCTGGGCGGAGGGTTTAATGCGCTTTTATTATTTTAAAAGTCCAAATAAAAAAGGGGGCTCCCGCCATTGAACCCGGGTCAGTATCCTGAGCTTTAACACCTGGCTGCAGAGCCCAGCTATGTGCATCCGCCATCTCGCACGGCTGATGAAAATTCCCCTGCACACTCCCCGTCAACGTGAAATAAAAACCATCTGACAGATGACTTTCTAAGGTTGCACACCTTCGACTAAAATGCGAGTTTGCATCTACGTGTATTTCTACAGAGATACGGTTTGTCTTTATATTCCCATTATGTACACAATTAAACGTTCAATTAATTTAACCCAGAGAGAGTTTAGAATGTACTATATCAAGAAGTTGCTCTATTGGAGTATATTTAACACTGAACATTATATTTTGTTTGTGCACTCAGGGTGCTGATGAGTATGGCACAGTTTTGATCTCCTTGCATCTGTCTGTATCCACTCATTTATGCAGGCTGCAGTGGTTCAAAACCTATTTTTGCATTAACACATGCCACACTTTACTTGTACATGTTATATGAATGTTACAGACAAACTTTGAAACTTTGATAGTAACAAAGATATTGTTGTCTGGTGATGCAGTCATTTTTGCTTGATCAAACACACATCTGAAATATTTGCTTCATTTTTTTGCTCAGTCCATTTATTACATTTTTTTTTTCATTCATCCCAAGAAAATTAATGCTAGCAAAAATTACACTATTTTCTTTCCAAGGACAAATCAAACATTCTACCCAAATCAAACATTCTTTCACATTCCAAAGTTTAATTTATGTAATAACGTATTTTCTAAAATAACACAGTGACACTGAAATTGTACTTGCCAATCACTACATGGTAATCGCTGTTAACTCATTTTGAAAAACATTTAGAAAAAAGTAGGAGCCGAGAAAAAGTAATACATCATAGTCATATTTTACAGTCGCCATAAACAAAACGCAGTATCCCATATACACCGACAGTATGACCACAATGACATCTGAAAATAATTACTGCAAAAAAAATGTCTAGCTGCTTTTGAGCTACATAAAGGGAGAGCTATTACTGCAATGAGTGAAGCACTGTGTAAACGTTACCATGTTTTACATTTGGATGTCCAGTCCAGGTCATCGCACGGTTCCTTCTCAGTGAAGAGGGGGGGCCAGAGTGTGACTTTTAAAAGCTGTGGGCTTCCCTGAGAGGCTAAAGCCCATATTATAGAAACATAAACACTCCTGGCCTGCGATTAACCTCGAAAAGCGACTGAGCGGTAAATCGGCCCGCTCAACCTGCGCGGTCGGCCACATCACCCAGGGATTAGCGCAGGAGAAAAAGTCTCCATCACCAGCCTCCCTTTCATCTGCCTGTTTCTATACCTTACCCTATAAGGCTGAGGTACATATTCAATATTTATTTTCCACAGCAGCATTGATAGATTTCATATAAAAACTGAAATAGGCCCTAATACACATTTTCAAAACAAGAGCCACAGCAAATTTGCTAATGTAACTAATGCCAAATTGGGAATCAATGAATTAAGAGTGTAGCAGTAAATAGAAAAATAGCGTATTCAATTTGCTCCTCCTGCGGATTAATAATTACACATATATTCAGTGAAAAACTGTTCTTTTTCTAGATTTTGATTGTACGGTGGTAGAAAAGAGAAATTAATGCATTGATAAGTCAAATGTGGTTTCCTTTAAAAAGACATCTTTCAAAGATAAAACACTAGAAAGAGTAGAGCAACATAATGGGGACAAATGACAATGAAGTGGATTAAGATGGTGCACTTTAAAGACTGGACAAAGTGATGATGAAGAGCGTTTAATCATCAGTGCTGTAAATCACTGGGAGCCCTGTTATAATAATTATCAAGTCCACCCACTACTGTGCATTTCAGCGTTAAACGGTGGAACTCATTCAGCCCTTTTGTGCGATAGCATTCTCGTGTTGTTTCTTTGTTGCTTACGGCACTCCGGTGAAAATTTTGTAAAGCTTCCACTGCCTTTTTTTTTTTTGTTTTCATGGTTCATTTTTCCCTTGAAACCTTAAAAAGAAAATAGACAGTGCCAACTTCATCCGGACATACGAAAGGCATTATGCTGATTTGTTTTAAAACCACATTTTTAAACCTGGAAAGAGAGAGGAGGAAGAAATAGAGCAACATGCCTAACCTATAAGGAATGTCTCTCAACCATGAGATGCTTAATATGGCTACTCATCCTGCTCTGTGGAAAGGGGAAAAAGGGGATAAAGGGAGGGGGTATGGTTGTGATAACTGCCCGTACTGACTGGATCAGCACACTGCACTTGGCTGGGAGAGAGGAGCAGAACTCAGACCTGGTTCTTCAGCATATCACAAGGGCTTTGTGAGAGTGTATTGTGTATTTGGTGCAGCCCTTCATCATGGTGTACCAAATACACAATATAGCAGTCTGTATCTGTTGTGGTGTCCTCACAGTGGTGGTCTGCTAGCAACAAATGTAGTATTATTTTATATGTGCTGTATATACTTATTGGTAGTCACACTAAGTCCTGCTGTATTCATGTACTGCATCCGTCAATAGGGTGGGGATGGTCGAATATTCGCTGACTGGATGTGGGCCCATCTGGGTCAAAAAGTCAGGGCCATTTTCTTGTCCCAGTCTGTCCCTGGAGTACGCGGCCTGTTGGCCAGCAGGAGGTGACAGTGATGCGTCAGAGCGCGGTGCAGACCGGTGGACACATCCCAGCACACGGAAAACCTGGAGGCTGCAGCAAGTCATGAAAAATTGTGAAATTGTGTTAGTCAAAAATGTTAAAAATGGAACAAGAACAAGATTTTTATCACATTTATTTAATAAAAGATTCTCTCAATACGTCAGAACTCATATAGTCAGAATGCATTGGTAAAATTAGTAAGAATGATAAATCATTAGTAAAATTATTCTTAAATGAAGAAAATCAATTACAATGCTTTGACATTGCATATGATGATAGCAATATGGATACCTGCAAACTGAATACTGTTTTAGGCTGAATGATTGAATCATTCTTACAATGTTAAACTTGTGGTAGGCTAGTTTTTGTTGCTCATGGTTATATTCTATAAAACAAATCCAGCCACCAAAATAAAAGCGTAAACATATTTGTTCTTGATGATTACACTATGGGTACCTGCAAAGTAGGCTATCGTCTCCATCATCGACCACAGCTAAGAGCTGAACATAGATAGCTGAACACTGCTGCATTATGGGAATGGAGCAGTGGGCACGGGGGTGTGGGAGACACAGATGTCCTCGTTTTTCCTCAACACATCAAGCGTTTGCACCAGAGCAGACTCGACACTGACCTACCAAAGACCTGGCAACCGAAACGGCCCTAATGAGCTACGAACACAGCAGCGTGCCTCTCAAAGCTCCGACAGCTGCACCTGGCAGCACGCATTCCTGCACCGAGCCGCACCGCTAACAGCGCCCCCCACGCCCCCACGCCCCCCCTCACTCCCCCAGCCCCCCCCTCACGCCCAGCCGCGCAGTCAAGTCACATGACGTCGGGTTCAGCGGGGCACTTTCGCATGAGTCCATCAGACTCCATCTCTGCACACAAGTGCTGCTGTTGTGTTGCCAGCTATAGGGCGAACACGTTATGGCAAAAGAGTTCTTCAGTCCTACGACCGGACTCCTAACTGCATGCTTGAAATGGTGTATCGTCGTAAAAGCAATATGAAATGAAATTGTGATCTGTAATCCCAATTTTATTTGTGCAGGCATGTGTTCTGCATGCGCAACTAATGATGGAGCCACACTGACAGTGTGATGCTGAAATAAATATAAACATGGGAAAATAAAAGGCATTTTAGAGAACATTATATCCTTTCAAGAATCAAAGGCTTCTTCCCATTAACTTGAAGGGCTTAAACACTGTAGATTACTCATAGGTTTTGATAAAGATTTCATAACATAATTTTCCATAATTATTATTATTATTATTATTATTATTATTATTATTATTATTATTATTATTATTATTATTATTATTATTATTATATTCTGTGTGCAATTTCCTGCTTTTAAGCAGTAATAATTACTGGGAGTAATCATCGATAGTTCCATATTATTTGTGCCTGCCATTACAGTTGTCAGCATGATTACTGAAACATTCTTTTCTCAATACATTTCACATTGAGTTTTTTTAATAAATGTATTTTATTTTATTTTATTACATCTGTATCTCTAAGAAAAGCCTCTCGTACAAAATGAGGCTGTCACATGTCAGCCCCTCCGCTCACACATATATCATAGTCCGTTTGGGGGCTTGCTCATCTGAATCTCCAAGTTAGAACTGGTGACAGGGTGTCATGGCGTCTGACAGTGATGGATTTGGCAAGTCCTCTAGGCGATTGTACAATTGGACACACTAACAACTGGCACCTGCCTTCCCCCATGCACATCTATTAAAAGATAACTGCAGTCACTGCCACTGAAAATTAACAAATCTTACTCCTGCTTTGGCAAAAGTTCCTCTCTCTTACATTTACTGGTGTAACACTGCCACCTAGTGCACAATAGCAGTTTTGTCTTGATTTAAACTGTTTTGTTTTTAAAGCAGCTATTCTTACTAAGTTAGATGTGGTATAGTGCCCACTTTACGTAATATGAATGGGTATTACAGACAGTTTCTATGACAGTCCTCAGGCTTTGATTCCTTATGAGGAATTTTATTTTACAATAAGCAAACAGCAATCGCAAGGAAAATGCCAATAAAAATGTTGATACATTCAAAGTAAATGTGATAGATACACTCGGTGACTGTATCTTTATTATCGTATGCATTGCACTGCTGATTGGCCGATTAGATAATTTCCTGAATAAGTAGGTGTAATAAAGTAAAAATGTTCCTAATAAAGAGCTTGAAAGAGCTTTTTTCTTTGTCAATGTGAAGGGTTTTTCTTTATTTTTTGTTTTATTGATGAGTTATGTAACAGAATAAAACTCTACTGTATGTACAGTCCCCTCAAAAAGTATTGGAATGGGAAGGTCAATTCCTTTGTTTTTGTTAAACACTAAAGACAATCAAGTTTGAGGTCAAAACATGTACATGCAATTAGAGATCCAAATTTCAGCTTTTATTTCCAGGTATTTTTATCTAGATTTGTTCAACAACTTAGAAAATATCACATTTTGTATCACACCACCCAATTTTTAGGTGAGCAAAAGTATTGAAACATGTTTGTGACAGGTGTTAAGACTAATCGTTCTGAATGTCTACTCTTGGTTTTAGCCTTGGTTTTGCCTTTAACGACTGCATTTGTGTTAGAAAAGATAAACCAACATGTCTTTGGGAGAAAAGCAAGCCAGAGAGCAGAGAGCATTGGAGATAGCTTGTACAACAACTTGAATATCCTGAAAAAGAAAGAAACCGCTGGCGTACTGAGCAACAGACATTGACCAAGGAAAACAACAGCAGAAAAATTGTGAGAGCTGTGAAGAAAAACCCCAAAACAGTCACTGACATCACAAACAATCTCCACAGGGCAGAGGTGATGGTATCTCAATCGAAGACGACTTAGAGAGCAGCAATATAGAGGCTCTACCACAAGATGCAAACCACTCATCAGTAGTAAGAATCGGAAGGGGAGATTACAATTTGCAAAAAAAGTACACAGATGAGCCACATAAATTCTGGAACAATGTTTTATGGACTGATGAGACAAAGCTCATTTGTGAAGCATGGTGGAGGTATCATGAAGTTTCATGGCTTGGGCTTGCATGACTGCTTCTAAAGTGGGCTCACTAATCTTTATTGATGATAATAGAGAAGTAACTCATGAAGGTAGCAGCAGGATGAATGTGTCCAAACTAATTGGGAGGAACATCATGCAATAAGACAATGACCCAAAACACACTGCCAACACAATAAAGGACTTCATTATGGAGAAAAAGTAGAAGGTTGTAGACTGGCCAAGTCAATCACCAGACCATAATCAAATTGAGCATGCATTTCACCACCAGAAGAGGAGATTGAAGGGAAAACCCCCTGAAACAAACAACAACTGAAAGAGCCTGCTGTAAAAGCCTGGAAAAGCATCACAAAAGAAGAATGCAAAAGTTTGATGACGTCAATGGGTCACAGACTTGATGTAGTTATTGCAAGCAAGGGATATGCAACCAATTATTAAGTTATTTACTTTAATTTACTTAAATACTATCGATTCCAATACTTTTGCTCATCTAAAAATTGGGTCGTATGATACCAATGTAGCTATGTAGTAGTTTAACACATCTAGGTGTAAATACCAGGAAATAAAATTTGAAATTCTGAACTTGTCTTGAGTTCATGTTTTTAATCACAAACCCAAATGTATTTAGTGTATTGCAAAAACAAAAGAATTGGCCTTGCTGTTTCAATACTTTTGAAGTGGACTGTATATGCCAGAAATATATTTATGGTGCTTGGTATACTTATCACAGCTGGTATAAAAAAACATCTGAATGAAATATTGAAAGTTGTTTCTGATGATTGCTTCATATATTTTATGAAACTACTATAGTTGTAGAAACAAAACATTATAATATCTAAAAATTAGTCTCCCCAGCCCTTTTCACTGTGGTGCAAGGATATTTGTAAACACGTTGGTTTGAGCATGTAGAGATTACAGCGCTTTTTATATTTTGGAGCACCATAAAGTTTTGCTAATATTAATGTTATGACTAAATGAAAGTAGTCATGTTTAATATTTTGTCATATCTTCTTTGCATGCATTGAAATATGTATCCTATAGACATCAACAGGTCCTGAGTATCTTTTCTGGTGATGCTCAGCTAGGTCTGTACTGCAGCCATTTTCAGCTCTTTGTTTCAGGGGCTAGTTGTCATTCATTGGATTTGGAGGCATTTTACTGGAACTTGAGCAGATAAGATCATCGTCACTGAAGACACAGTACCTGTGGCAGCGATACTGCCCAAAGGTCTTGAGCAGTTATTTTTGGCTTTGACCCTTTTAGCCACTGACACATACATGCATGCCTCCTGAAGAGTGTTTGGGGATTCTTCTTCATTATGGTGACAATTCATCAGTCATCAACTGTAGTGTTCTTCCTTGGCCCTTACATTTACATTTACATTTTAGTCATTTGGCAGACGCTTTTAATCCAAAGCGACTTACAAGTGCATAGGTTCTACCACAAGTCAAAGCATCACATCCAGAACTAGAAAAATACACCTGGACTGCTGTTCTAAACATATAGTCGTCATCATAAGTGCAATTTTTATTTTTTTTTATTTTTTTGGGGGGGGGGGGGTTAGACAGGGATAGGGGTATCAGAAGGGGGGGGGCGGGGTAAATCAGGAGGGGGGACTAAGGTAGAGTTTGAAGAGGTGTGTTTTGAGTCTGCGTCGAAATAGGGGGAGGGATTCTGCTGTCCTGACAGTGGTAGGCAAGTCATTCCACCACTGAGGAACCAGAACGGAAAACAGGCGTGAACGTGCAGCTCGACCGCCAGGTGCCCGTAGAGAGGGAATCGTAAGGCGACCAGAGCTGGCAGACCGGAGTGGTCTAGCTGGGGAGTAGTTCAAGCGAGTGCAGAACCTGTGACACCCATCCCAGACAGCGATGAGAGCAGAATCTCATGGTTGACTGTATCGAAGGCGGCCGACAGGTCGAGGAAGATGAGGACAGAGGAGAGGGATTTTGCTTTAGCAGAGTGGAGTGCCTCAGTGACCGCGAGCAGGGCGGTTTCAGTGGAGTGGCCACTCTTGAAGCCAGACTGGTTGGGGTCATGGAGATTGTTGTGGAGAAGATAAGTGGACAGTTGGGAGCAGACCGCCCGTTCCAGGGTTTTAGCAAGAAAGGGAAGAAGAGAGACAGGCCGGTAGTTGTTCAGGGCAGAGGGATCGAGAGTAGGTTTTTTGAGGAGGGGAGTGACTCTGGCCCTCTTCAGGGAAGAGGGCATGGTGCCGGAAGAGAGGGAGGTGTTGATTAGAGAGGAGAGAAAAGGGAGAATGTCCTCAGATATAGATTGTAGGAGGGGAGAGGGGATGGGGTCAAGAGGACAGGTGGTTGGGCGGTGGGAAGTAAGGAGTTTCAGCGTGTCGGCGTCAGAGAGGGGAGAAAAGGAGGTTAGGGAGTTGGGGAGGGTAGGAGGGTGAGCAGGGGTGGAGGGTTGGGAGAAGGAATTGCGAATAGCATCAACCTTTTTTTCAAAGAAGGAGACAAAGTCATCAGGTGTGAGTGATGCGGGGGGTGGGGGGGGAGGGGGGGCCAGAAGAGAGGAGAAAGTTGAAAACAGTTTGCGGGGATTAGAGGCGGCCGCGTTAATTTTCGAGTGATAGAAGGAAGATTTAGCTAGAGAGACAGAGGAATGGAAAGATGATAAGAGGGCATGGAAGGAAGCCATATCACTGGGGAGACAGGACCTTTTCCATTTTCTCTCCGCCGCCCGCAGTTCGGTTCGGACAGCTCGTAGAGCATCAGAAAGCCAGGGACTGGGGGGGGAGGCCCGAGCTAGTTTGGTGGTGAGGGGACACAGAGAGTCAAAGGAAGATGAGAGGGAGGACATGAGAGTTGTAGCCGCATCATCGGTAGACAGTCGAGAGAAAGACTCCGCAGATGGTAGGGAGGAGAGGATTGTAGATGAGAGGGTGGAGGAAGACAGGTGGCGTAGGTTCCGTCGACAGGTGACAGTGGATGGTGGGAGAGATGGATGGGTGTTAGAGGAGAGTGGAAGAGAGAAAGAGATGAAGGAGTGGTCAGATATATGGAGTTGGTTGTTGTGCAGCTCCTTGTGAAGATGAGGTCAAGAAGGTTGCCTGCTTTGTGGGTGGGAGGGGAAAGAGTGAGGGTAAGGTCAAAAGAAGAGAGGAGGGAGAGAAAGGTAGACTGGATGGACTCTGAGTTGAGGTTGAAGTCACCCAGGAGGATCAGGGGGGTGTCATTGACAGGTGAGGAGCTGAGGAGGATGTCCATCTCATCCTTTGATTACTGATCTCACAAGAGCTCTCTTTCTTCTTAATGACATTCCAAAAAGTTTCCCCAAATGGTGTTTTTGTTCATAGCTTTTCGATATTCCCAATGATTTCTGAGATATTTAAGTTTTTCCCAAGAAAAAGCCCCATAGAGAATGAATGGTGGAATGTTCAATGTCTAGAGTGGGGACAGTTGGAATTTACATTTTCTGATATGGTTTTTAAACTGCCATTCTCAATTCTTCCATCCATCCATCCATCATCTTAACCCGCTTATCCTGAACAGGGTCGCAGGGGGGCTGGAGCCTATCCCAGCATACATTGGGCGAAAGGCAGGAATAAACCCTGGACAGGTCGCCAGTCCATCGCAGGGCACACACACCATTCACTCACACACTCATACCTATGGGCAATTTAGACTCTCCAATCAGCCTAACCTGCATGTCTTTGGACTGTGGGAGGAAACTGGAGTACCCGGAGGAAACCCACGCAGACACAGGGAGAACATGCAAACTCCACACAGAGAGGCCCCGGCCGACGGGGATTCGAACCCAGGACCTCCTTGCTGTGAGGCGGCAGTGCTACCCACTGCGCCATCCGTGCCGCCCATTCTCAATTCTTGGCATTGCTAATGCCCTAGCAACCACCTGCAATATCCTAACAACCACCTAGCAACACCTTAGCAACCACCAAGCAACGCCATAGCAACCACCAAGCAATGCCCAAGCAACCACTAAACAATGCCCTAGCAACCACCTAGCAACACCCTAGTGAAACCCTAGCAACCACCTAACAATGCATAATCACCCACCTAACAACACCCTAGCAACCAAATAGCAACACCAGAGCAACTACCTAGCAACACCCAAGCAACCACCTAGTTATGCCCTAGCAACCACCTAGCAACACCTAAGCAACCACCTAGTTATGCCCTAGCAACCACCTAGCAACACCTAAGCAACCACCTAGACCTAGCAACACCTTTCCAACAACCTAGCACAATTCTAGCAACCACAGGCCAAACACCAGGTACACCCTAGTATTAGCAGCAGTAGCTATAATCCACCAATTTGCTGCAATTACACTCTGCATTTTCTTTATCAATGGGCCCAAATTTTAGTAGGTTAACAAAGTGTGGCCCCTTCCAGTTCCCCAGCTTTAATGGGTTAATTTCAAAGGGTTATCATGATTTTTTATGAAAAACATTCATTCCAAAATATATGATTTATTTAATTATTTAATTTTGAGTAAACAGTCATCCATCATTTAGCTCGCTCCCTTGCTTTTCGCTTTTTGGAGTCATTTTAAATGACATTATTGCCATTTGGCAGACGCTCTTATCCAGAGCGCCGTACAGTTGATTAGACTAAGCAGGAGACAATCCTCCCCTGTGCCATACAAATGGAGGACTATGCATTACAACTGCTGTAATTTCTACATGGCGAAACCAGAATGTATAAAAATACCCTTTAATGAAAGTTGTCTCACATCACCGATGTGAATTGCTTGATTACAAATCTAAAATTGTATATATATATATTTGCTCCAAACTTTAAGGAGCTCACTGTCTCCATGCCTATCTATCTGTACAGTGTATAGGTACACTCAATTATCTCTTTATTAGGTAGACCTGTACAAAAGAGCTGCACAGTGAAAAGAAGGGTGGCATGCGCTTGTCTGCACTCCAGCTTATTTATCAAATCAATGATTACACTTAACTTCCTAACACTAGAACCTCAACTCTCACCCAATACATGATCCAAAATTGATTCCCCTTCCCCTTGGGGGCTCATATGCTGTACACCTCCATATTTCTCTATGAGGTTGTGAAATATCCTGGTTCTATTGCAAAAACTGAACTTATCAACCCAGCAATAAAACTATACATGACAGTATAGAGCAAACTATAGACCATTGAGGCTCCATCCTCACTTCAATGTTTTCTTTTATATTCTCTGACCATAGATATACTGACTGCTAATCCAAACTATCAGAGAAAAGCGTAGGTAAAAACCCTGAATGGGGATTTGAGCCAAGAGAAAAGCCAAACACACAGTGACAATAATTGAAACAAACATCACACTCATTTATTGCTCTAATCAAATATTTAGGCTAATGGCTGTGTATGAACAGCAGGTGGCAGTAAATACACAAAATATCCAAAATAATATAGTCATTCAATTGTGTTGTCAATATAACCTACGACAAATTGATTTGATTGCAAACAATAAATAAATTATTATATATATATATATATATATATATATATATATATATATATATATATATATATATATACCATATAACTTTACGTTTAAATATAGGAAATCTGAGACATAATATCCATATGAATAAATAAACGTATTTGAAAACCATACACTGCCCTGGAACTTACAGTAATGCAAGTGTAGTAAGTGTTGCCTGTTCTAAATTGGTCTGTAATTTAGTAATAAGCACCAGAACCAACAGAACGCAGAGTATACTTTCATAAAACTGAAATTCAAACGACTTCTTCGGCCAAAATATACGATTCCTGTATTAGTTATTGTATTAAGAACGTATAGAATGATGAGTTAATGATGATTTCCATAAAAAGACATAAATGTATGAGATTACGTCTGATTAAAGGCAGCACAGAAAATGTTCTGAATTATATTTAGTATGTTAAGGAATTGATACCATGAAAGCTTCAGTAGGAAACAGAGGGGACTTAAATTATGTTATTTACTGTACGTTTTAGACTTTGGCTCTGGGTCCGTTTCACTTACGATGATATAATTGACGCTACATGAGTGGCTGTGTCAGCGAAAACTGAAAACTTCATTTCCGCACTGATGTGAAGGCCAGAATGAACGCTAGAGGTCGGTACCACACCGTCATATTACAAATAAACTATAAAATAGTTTATTTGAGCTAAGCGAATTGGATAAATTGGATCACAAATCGCAGATTAATGGACAAAAAAGACCAAATGAATATGACTATGCTTTAGGCTATTGGATTTGAACATTGGCGTTTCGAAAGGCCTCATTAAAAAAATCGCGAACGGTTCGGTTTGATTTGGGAAATATCTTAATTATATTTAGCCAGACTATCAATATAATTATGCCCCACCCCACCCCCTTTATTTATTTATTTTATTTTATTTTTTACGTGCGATATCAATCAAGTTGTGAAAAGTAAACAGTTATGCAGAAATCTAATAGTAATAACACATTTCATTATCCACAAGGTGGCGTTCCGGGAGCAATGATCTCGAGTTCTAGTGTAGGCCTGCTATTCCCCTCTTGCAGTTGCAATTTCAGCGGTTTGTGCAATTATTTCAAAGATATGATAGGGCTCTACATTTTGAGGGGCTTGGTTAGTTTTGTAATATTGGATTTTTGATGTGATCAGCCACGAATCGCTCTATGATCATGATCATCTGGCCTATATGTAGGCTATGCTATATGTAGGCTATGCATAAAGCCCTTATAAAGCATAATGCTCGGCCCTTTTATACATTTTTTTAATTTTTTTTTTTTTTTTGCACTTCATTGTTTGAAGAAATAAAAGGTCCCTGTTGTAGTCTACGACATTTTGTTTATAAATGTAGTATTTTCCACAAATACAAAAGTTTAAATAGCTACTATTAGTCGGCCTACATCTTCTTCATTATGTTATTTGACAGAGGTATTTATTGTATGACCGATTTAATGAACGCATTTTAGGTAAAGATATAATCTATGTCCAGTCAAAATTGTATTCAACTCCATCAGCTGTTCGTGCACGCTAGTCGTCTGGTCGCGAGCACAGACAGAAAACACCCCCTCTATTCTAGAAGGCGGAAGGAGAGGATGGCCGAAATGCTTTGCACATGCTCAGTACGGTTGTTTTTCCTGAACGCGTCGCTTAAAACGAGCCGAGGAACAAGAGCAGCTTGTCTTTGTACGGAGACCGTAGCCTGACAAGGTGCGAGATAACAGCACACCGCTGTTATTTAGCCTTGAATTCTCAATGAACTGTTTGCGAGGAGAGCACTGATCCTGCCTGCATCTTTTTGCAGGGCAAAGGCACTGATCAGTGTTTCAAGATCACATTTGATTTCTTATGAGATCTTCATTTTCATAGTTTTATTATTATTTTGTAAAAACTATTTCTTACGACAATGGTGCTAGGAAAGGTGAAGAGCTTCACTGTAAGCTACGACTGTCTGAATGACAGTAACATCCCCCTCTTCTCAAGCGGGGATTCGGTCTCAGGAAGGGTGATTATTGAAGTCACAGGAGAAATTCGCGTGAAATCTCTCAAAATTCACGCTAAAGGATTTGCAAAAGTTCGTTGGACTGAATCACGAAATGCTGGATCCAACACTGCCTATACTCAAAATTACACTGAAGAAGTGGAATACTTAAACCATAGGGACATCTTAATTGGACACGAAAGAGGTAAGAGGATGACATATTTGTGCCAGTTATTTAAGAAAAAATATCTGTCTGGTCTAAAGTAGTTAAGATGTACACTTAAGGCACAGCCTGTCAAGATGATGCTCCCATTAGGTTTATATATGTATTGTTGGCATAGCCTAGATAGGCCTACTGCATTTAGCTGAATTTATCCGATGATATTGATGAAGTACATCATTATACAATAAGACATGCAGGTCTTGATTGGAATTTAAGTGTTTCAAAGTCTGGTCTGCTGCAGGTTTAACATTGATTTTAAAAACGATTACTTGTAAGTACTGTGTTAAAATATAACCACATAACAGCCATTAGTCAACCGTTTTGAACACCATTTGCAGAAATCATTGTCAGTCTTGTTTAAAAAGTAACACGATTATGTTAAATGAGGCTGAACAACCTGACATACACGTCTTGAAATGCAATGGCTTCTGAATGAATGAGATCAAGTTCAAACATACGTCACAATTCTAAGTGGCATTTATCCGGTTTAGATCAGTGCCAATCAAAAAGAAAACAATAATTCATGAATTAACTTTATTGTCAAGTTAAAATTATGTTCGTAAATAAGCAATACAAGTGGATTCAAGACCATATAGTCAATGCGGCAAATGTAAAATGCAAGAAATATCATAATTGGACAAGTAAATGATAACAATGTATTTCCTAAATTGCGCAACTAGAATTATATTGTTTATTTCTACATTTCTTTGTTTAATCATGGTCTAGAAATCATTTTTCAAAGACGATTTCCTTAAGTTTCCACCCTTTGTTAAAAGCGGTTCAATCCTGTTCTGAAACTGGATGTTGAGGAGGAGGGGGTGTGGGGGCCTCGCCTTTCTGTTCTCGGATTGGTTGAAGTCCTCGTGTGTCTTCAATGACCTCATACCTTTGCAGAAAGTGACTGGTAAAGCGTACAACTTTGTATTTGACATGTCACTGGAGTCATTTTAGAAAAATGCATTGGCGCAGGATAGCCTATATATTTACAGTAGCCTATGCATCCCGTTCTTCTTCAAGCCTCTAAAATGGCGTTTACTTCCGCCCTAGAGCAATGTAAAATGTGAAGCCATTAAACTCAATAGTCTCAAAAGACGGAGAATTTCTTCTTTGTGATCTCGCCGAATGGCGTTATGAAAACAAACGTTAATTCTAAGAAAAGCAATTTTGATTCGAGGTCGGAAAGCAAATGTCGCTTTCATATTGCCCTTTATAAGTGGCCACACGAGAACCCACTGGCAAGAAAAGTATTGAAGACTTCAAGTTTGCACCCCTCATCCAAACCTGGTTACTGGATTGACTGATAAAATTGGCTGTGCTACTTTTTATGCTTGTTGTCCACATTCAGCAGATCAATGTGTGAAAATGAGAAAGATACATTTCTTAGTCTTTCGTAGTCATAGTCTTTTCTTTTGTATTCTAAAATAATTATGACAGGGAAGTATGTGGGGTACAATTATTTCAATGGATTCGAAAAGTCAGATACATATCGATTATGAGGATACGCTAGCCATCGCATTGATTTAGCCTGATATTTTTTTTCTGTTATGTAAAGCGAATGGCGATAGATAGCTTGCTACTAAGAAGTCTTGATGTATGAGTCTGCATAAGAGTCTTTACAGTTGTATACGAGTCTGACGCTGGGTTTGGCACAATTGTTATATATTTATTTTATTATTTAACACGCTGTTTAATTGTATAGGCTACAGTTTACTGTGTTATTCATGTATTAGTGGGCTATCTCGGCGTCAGGAATCATGTATTTACTTGTGCTCTCAATTTTGTAAGAAAATGTAATGCTCAATAAAAGTGAAATTAATTGAATCGTTTTCTCGTCTGTGTCTTTATTTGTGCCTCGAACCTAAATGTCTTTCTCTGTTTGCAACAATTATGTCCAACTACAGTACCTTCCTCACACGCTCACTTCAGTCCATGCTGCGCTACACGCGTTCATTTGGGGGCTGTCCTAAGGTGGGAACATGTTCGGTTGGACTGACTCATACTGAATGCCGCACAGTGTAATGTATGCATGTGAGAGACTGGTTGGGGGAAGCTGCTCGCACCGGTTTAGTCCGGTCCTCTCCTGCTCTAGTCTGCCTCTGATTGGCAGTTCGGCACTTGTTTACCACATTTCTGCCGCTTGTAAGACTATATGGAGTGCTGAGGTGGCAGAATATAACGTTCATTTCATCTGGTATAAAATGGAAACGCACATTATATGTAACGAAGGTTATGAAAACGAACAATATATTTTTTTTTGGAGTGTATTACAGCTATACAGCTTTAAGACTTAACCTTCATGGTGTTTTACTTTTCTGTGTTCAGATAAGCTATGGCAGCAGAAACGGGTGCAAACTGCTGTACATGAATTAATCACTGAAAATGCTAATGTATTCCATCCATATGACACAAAATTATTATTTTTTTATATTTGTTTAATTATTTTTTATTTTTTATTTTTTATTGGGTTGCAAGAGCTACAGGTCAAAATATTCTGCAATGAAGTTATTGAAATTGAATAAATAAACTTGTTTAGAGCTAGATTTTTCCCCGCCTCCCTTTGTGTTTTTTTCTCTCTCCACGAGTCTTCCCTCCTGAATTTATATTTTTGGGCTGAATGTGAATGGATGCATTTTATTTTATGTCATTGTTTGTTTGCTTTTAAAGGGACATTATTACCATACACCATTTTGAGACCTGAATCATTTATTAAAGATGCACAGATTCCTTTGTTTTTAATTCTTTCTCTGAAATTGCAGGGGGCTTATGTCATGCATGTCAATTGGTGTTTGGTTGGTGTTTCTTGGAGTTGTTTTGACCAAAAGTAAAATTCTCTCTGTTTGCATTTGATCTCCCCCCCTCGTATTTTATTCAGGAAGCTTCCTAAAGCATTTGCAGGTATGGTATACGTGTATTTGGAATTGTGTTTTTCCTCTCTTTCAGATGAGGATAACTCAGAAGAAAGTCTCACCACTATCCATTCAGGAAGACACGAGTATGCATTTAGTTTTGAGCTTCCACAAACGTGAGTACCCTTTTGTTCGCCATCAGATACGCAGGCGAACCTTAATCCATATGTGCTTGCTGGCAACTACCGTCACGTATACCTACCAGTATGTCAGTGTTTTTACCACATAGAGACTAGGGATTATGTGGTGTTGTGTGCAGAATATAAATAATTGTTTCTTGCTGCACACAGACCTCTGGCTACCTCCTTCGAAGGCAAACACGGCAGCGTGCGGTACTGGGTGAAAGCGGAACTGCACAGGCCTTGGCTCCTTCCCATGAAAGTCAAGAGAGAATTTACAGTCTTTGAACACATTGACATCAACACGCCTCTGCTGCTGGTAAGATTCAGTTTCTCCTCCCACAAGCTTTCATTGTTCTTATACAGTGTCACCTACTAGGGGTTGCAACAACCCTCTCCCAAATGTTTCTGTTTATTTAGTTCAACCAGGACATGTTGTGCAGTAGATAACCTTATTTTAAAAGAGACGGCAGGCAAGAGTGTTGGCAAACCCGCTGCATTACAGTTTAGGTTGCACATAGACTAATCGCAGCGTGAGCATCACAAACACTGTATAATATGAGAAATATAAGTTTCTTTTAGAAATCATGATTTTTATCATTGAGGCTGGAGCCATGCCAGTTAAATGCGGTTATACCGCAGCAAGCTCAAGGGTGGCACGGCAGGGTGTTGCCACTTTTAGACTCTAGTATCGCTGCTCTCTTGCTAAATTTAGAAAGTTTCAGTTCAAAATGCAGTTTCTCCCCCGCCTCTTTGAGTTTTTCCCCCTAAGCTGATTAGAGCTGCTACAAACCCACACTGGTCTGTGACTTCCACCCGTCGTGTTGCGTCACTCTTCAGAAATTTTGGGGAACCTTGGCCAGACTTTTTCAGCCAAATTTGGTGTTTGGCCAGACTTTTTCAAAACCTGCATTTCAAGAGTATGCTTAACATGTGCTCTTACGTTTCACATATGAATCCAATTCGGTATGAAAAGGCATGAACAAGTGCCTGTCAAGTACAGAGTTCTTATGGTGCTTTGGGGTTTGGGTTTTGTACTCTTTGCAGAATTAAGCATTTCATGGTTAAGTGTAGCTCTTCCCCTTTTGTCACTGCAATGGAGCTGGTCACAGGTAGCTTGACCGGTACAAGTTAAGTCTTGATTCCGCAGTAATTACAGAGCCTCAAGGAGGGGAAATATGGATATGTTATGACACGTCTATGAACACCTCATGCACCTCATTTCTGGTTAAGGTCTTCAAAGACAAAGCTGTCATATTGAGTGGTGATTTATAGCAGGCTGCAGTCTTATCTGCTCTGTGGGGCTTTCCCATGCAGATTCCGTCGGTTATTGTGGAGTGAGCTAACGTCTCTCTCTTTCTCTTTCTCTCTCTCCATTTTGGGCAGGCTCCCCAGGCTGGCACAAAAGAGAAGACTCTGTGCTGCTGGTTCTGCACCTCAGGCCCAATTTCCCTAAGTGCCAAAATTGAAAGGAAGGGCTACACCCCAGGTGAGGACCAGGCACATGCCTTGGGGCGGCCTACCCACTTTGCTGAAAGCCTAACGCTCTCTGTCATTTAAAATGAATGATGAATTTTGTCATCAAGCTGGACTACGATCCCATTTGGTTACATCATTAATGTTGTTGTTAAGGCTGGAAGAGACCTGGAATGCCTTGTTAAACAGGGGAACAAAATGTACCTTAATCTCTAGTCTGCGGGCAATGAAGAATGCATGCATTCCAATATCTAATGGTAACAAAAAGCATTCTTGGGCCCTATGTTTGATGTGACATTCTCTTACAGGAGAATCGATTCAGATTTTCGCGGAGATCGAGAACTGCTCCTCCCGCGTGGTCGTGCCAAAGGCAGCCGTTTACCAAACCCAGACGTTCTACGCCAAAGGGAAGATGAAGGAGGTCAAGCAGCTGGTGGCCAACCTGCGCGGGGAGTCCCTCTCCTCCGGAAAGACGGAAACGTGGAGCGGGAAAATGTTGAAGATCCCCCCCGTGTCTCCCTCCATCCTTGACTGCAGCATCATCCGAGTGGAGTACTCCCTCATGGTGAGTGTCTGTGGTCCGTGGTTCAGTTCTCTCTCACACAGTTGATTCAGCTTTTAAAGTGCTGATTCAATTCACAGCTTGTTCACATTTTACAGTTCAGTGTAAATGTAACAGACTGTGAGAGTATGCGAGATATGGCTTGTATTTCAAAAAAAATAAAAATACAATCTTGTCAGTACATCAGTTGAGTTCACTTAAAAATAAATCGATTTTATTGTCTTTACCGGGGTTGTAATGTAATGTAATGTAATGTTTTCGCTTGAGGACATACTTCGATGCAGTTCACTTGTAATGTCGTTGTGTGTTGCAACTTGCTACTACTGCATCACACTGGGCTGAAGAGTGGGCTTCAGGCCAGAATACTCAAACAGATCATCAAGGTGTTCTTCAATTAGCATGTAGCATCGGCAGAACTACACCTCATACAAAAACTAAGAGCATCTGCAACCCCCTTATGATAATCGGGCCATTCTCCATTTTGTCGTGATGTTAACTCGGGGCAAACATGGAAGCCGGCACAAGCTTTTTGAGGAAAGCGAACTGTGCGAGTGAGCGGAGGTGCTCACAACGGGTCGCAACATGTCCATTCTGGTTGTGAGCCGGCCTCCCTCCCTCTCCCAGGTGTACGTGGACATCCCAGGAGCAGTGAACATGTCCTTGAACCTGCCCCTGGTCATCGGCACAATCCCCCTCCACCCCTTCGGGAGCCGCACGTCCTCCGTCAGCAGCCAGTGCAGCATGACCATGAGCTGGCTGGGCATGGCCCTGCCGGAGAGACCCGAAGGTACGGCCCCGGTAACGAGCGCCTGCTCTCTCCAGAGCTGCCGCACTGCCCTTCACAGCTCTAATTAGAGAGCACAGACCTTTCTGGAATTTGTTACAGTAATGAGGGCTCATTTTACAACTTGTGCTGAATCTATTTTTTCTTTTTTCTTTTTTTTTTTCTTTAGAGCCCTTGGTTCATTTCTCTTCTGAAAGTCTTAGGCCTGTCCGTTGTGCTTTTACATTTGTTTATTTAGCATTTGTTATTTAGCAGTATCCAGACCAATGCAGTATTGTGTGAAATACCACTGTGAATACTAGTATAGGTCAGGTCTAGTAAATACTTGAAATACATAAATCCTTTAGGCCCCACAAAAGTTCTGTAGATCTGACAAAGAAACTTCTGTTTTGACATTCAGAATGAAATCTGTGCTTGTATATGTTGATTTGTATGTCATGACCTTCAAGAATCTTTTTGAATTTTACCTGGATCAAGAACGTTATGATATTTTGGATGCATACTTTAGGTCTGATACAAGAATGGAATATATCAAGATCTAAACAATCGCATTTAGGCCTGAAAGTGTTGAGGGTTGAGATTGAATGTAGCACTAACATGCTGACATTCTCTTCCAGCACCACCAAGCTATGCAGAGATCGTCACAGAGGAGCGGAGGCTCACTGCCCTGGAGGGACCCACCACTCGTGATGAGTTTGAGGGGGCACTCTTCGCCTACATCCAAGAGTTCCGCTTCCAGCCCCCGCCGCTCTATTCCGAGGTACGAGGAACCGGGCGCACAGCACAACGACCAGCATTAATCTCATTACCCTAGAATCTTCTAAATTATATACCATGCCGAACGAACATTGAGTGACTTATTCAGTTAACTGCTGAAGTTAATGTCTCTAGTTCATGCACACCTGAGCCCTTGCTCTTCATTCTCCTCTTAGCAATGCATCCATTTTAAGACGGCAAGACGGACAGCTGGTTATTCTGCAAAGAAAATGTTTAATGGTCGATGTGTGCAATCTAGATGTATGCTAATGATTCAGATTTGGTTTGTGCCTTACCTGACTCGCAACTGCATCCAAAATGTATTTTCTCCTATCTGTCACCAGATTGATCCAAACCCAGACAGGGCCAATGGGACAGAAGAAGGGCGGCAAGACACCTGCCCATCACGCTGAAAGGCACCGAGGCCCCGCCCAGAGCAGTTGGGCTCTTCGTTTCAGAATTTTTGTACTGCTTTTTTCCTCCACACCGATGTGGACGAGAGAAAACATATGTATAAACAAAAGGTGAAAAGGTGACAGAGGGGGAGTGTCCTCTTCTCCTGTATCCCCTCACTCCAAAACCACCCCACCCTCCAGAGACATGCAGGATGTCAAAGACTGTTCACTTCCTGTCGGACAGGTTGGGTAGATGCAAATCCCGCCAGCAGGAAACCCAGCGGTCGGTTCCGGAATAAAGAGACGGCGCACTTCTGGCCTAAAGTACTTTTTGTTTTTTCCCCTTTTCTTTCCATATCTATGGCACATAAATGACTCTGTAATGGAGCCAAACATCTGAAAATACCAAGCAGAAAAGAAAAGAGGACGATAAACGTGATGATCACGATGATGTAACAAACCTCTGCGGCTCTTAGCGACCGCGGTCTGTGATGAAGAGGAGGCTTGTCTCCCGAGGCGACGTTACGTTTTGCACATTTTATTTGTTTCTTGTGTTGTATTATTTTTTGACGAACACTACTTTTTTTCCTTTCTTTTCCACTACTTGCATATGATGGACTAAGAATGGGCTCTGATATTCCTTATCCGCACAACTCTACGAACAACGCAGGTGAGGGCATCCGAGAGGAAACAGAACTCCGAGGAGGACAAAATCCGTATGAATCCCTCGCAGTGCTGTTCACATTCATTGTGCCATTTTCTTAGACTGGCAAGCCGGGTCCCTGTAGAACATGTTCTGATGCCTCTCTGGACCATGGCTCATTAAAGCAGAATTGAGTGTGGCTTCCTTTTTGTAGTGTTCAAGCAAAAGTTGCCTTCTCTCCAACTGTCATTTTCGTTGTTTTCATGCTTGGTGCAGTGTCTGTAGGACGGCAGCCACACAAGAAACCTGTTTAAACGGGGAAAAGTGCAGAGCGATAAAGAGGAGGAGAGGGGCTGGAAATGGCTGCTCTCTGCAGGTCCTGTCACTCATTGCCTTTGTACTGGACTCCACAGAGCAGCGCTTTTGACACTCACTGCCTAAAAAAAGCACTCGATCTGAGCTGGCCCCCCCCTCTCATTTGCCAAAACGGTCAGAGGAAAACTTGCCTTTATTCCACTTATCTTGCACTGTCTGAAAATGGCTAAAAAGGCTAACCGAATAAGTGGGAGGGGGGCGCACACAGAAACTCAAGGCAGCTTTTAATGACAAATGACATTCCCTTTTTGTCCCACTGCCCCTGCAGAGCGTGTGTGTGTGTGTGTGTGAGTGTGTATGTGTGAGAGAGGGAGGGAATAAGACTTAAGGAGAACTTCAGCCAAAGATGACGCAAGGGTCTGAACTGGTCAGCTAAATGGAGATGGAGCGATAGAGCACTAAGAGAAACCCCCAGTCAGACCCTGCAGGATAAGAAAGCCATTTGAATGAGTGATACATTAGTTTCCAAACTCATTCAATCACCGAGCAGAGACTGGGTGATGTACCAGACCTTTTACCACGATTAGCACTTTTTCATTATACTAATGGTGATAGTCTGGGGAATACAAGTTGATAGTCATAGAAAGCCTAGCAAAAATGAAATATGAATAAGATATTAAGCAGGGATGAAAACAATTACCCAGGGACAAAATAAATGAAAATAAATACTAAATACTAGTATGGGTATAAAAAAGTTTACAGTCATAAGCTGTGTGTGTGTGACTGCATATGTGTGTGTGTTTATGTGTGTGTCTTGCTGAGAGCCAGCAAACTGGTAGGATCATATTGCATTTAACAACCAATGGACTTGTTAAAATGTGATCTTACTGTAGTGGCCTTGACAAAGCGACAGCTGATATAATTATTGCTTTGTAACCGGAGCTTAATACCATTTGTGGGCAGGCTTGGTTTTCTGCTTTGCTCTCTCTTTGTATGCTATTTGTATAATCTGTATTTATTTTCTTTTCGATGGGACAAAGAGGGAAGAAAAACTGTCATTCAAAAGTGTTTTCTGTCCTTGGTTTTCCCTAATGACTTGGAGAAGTAACCTCCCCATGGGCATACATGCTTTGCTTCCTGGTCAGATAAGCGGTGTATAATGTAGGGAACAATGTCTCTCTCACACCTCCAGAGAATGCAGAAGTCTGTTAAATAATTTGCTTAAATGTTAAATTTCTGTTCTGAGAAAATGTTATTATGGTGGCACTGACTTTTTTTATTTCTGTGTTTAGATTGACTTTTTTGACATGTGGTTGTTAAGCTCTGAAATAAAACTTTAAAACATATATATATATACTTACAGTACATACTTTATTTCATATCTGTAATTTCCATTGTTCATAGCTTGGACGAATATTATTTGTTAAAACTAATTTCCTGACATGCACACCAGGAATGACAATGTTTTCAATTGGAGTGGGGTTCGGAAACATTTGAAAAACAAGGTGCAATATTTTTTGAGTTTGGAAAAATATTTTTTTGTTTGTATTTTTTAGTCTGTTGGTTTCTGAAGTTTCCCATTATTTTTCATTTATGTTTTATTTTTTTAGTTGGATATTGACTGCATATATTCTGTTACATTATGAGTAAGTGTTCTAAATGATTTGTCTAGCTCTTCCTTGTGTCAAATAAACAAGGTTTTTTTTCTTTTGTTAAAACAATGTTTCTTCGACTTATTTTAATTGTCCTGTACATACAGTGGTCCTCCATAATGTTTGGGACCCATTATGTATTTATTTGCCTCTGTACTCCAGAATTTTAGATTTAATTAGCCCATTAACATGATCTATTACTGTGCTGAAGTACAGGACTGAAATAGCTTTCATTTCCCGCCCATGACTGGGGATATGCACACCTGCTCTAACCCGGGTGACTTGTCTGATTACTTACCTGTGTTGGAGCACGATTTATTTTAATCTCGTCTGCTCATTTTAATTCTTTGCCTCTAACCAGGGGCTGACTTAGACCTGGGGCAGTGGGTCAGTGGCAACTCTGGCCAGTCAGTGACATTAATCAATCAACTGACAACCAGGACCAGCAGTACTCCGAGGGCCAGATTTCAGTGGCTGTGTACAGTGGTTCTTGTTGGTTTTTGTTGCAACCACAATTGCAATCCCAGATTACAACAAATTAACAAACTAGTTTTTCATAATTGGTAGTTTTCACAAATTATGTTGGAAATAGCTATACATCTCATAAAGAAGTTCCATGTTGACATTGTGCTACAGCATATTGCAGTTACATAAAGAGAGGGGAAAGAAAACTATGAAATTACAGTATGTCAGAGTAAACTAGTCACAATTTGACAGAATGTGACTTAAAAGGGCAGATAATCCCTCTCAACGTGAAAACCACTTACTGAATAAAAAACCAGCATGCAAAGTGGATGCCCTGGACAGGGCTTCAGGGCCCCTGCAAAGCGGATGCCCTGGACAGGGTTTCAGGGCCCCTGCTGTTGTACCATGGTAAGAGCTGCTGCTCGCCCCAGTCCGGAACACTCTGTAGCTCTTGCGATTTTGCTTCTTTGGCATGAAAAATAAAATAGATCGGCAACAACCCATTTGCTCAAGGTTAGTCATGAAGGATCGTGCACACAGCAATTCACTTCACACATCACTGTCCCCAGCCTGTTAGCTCGTATCTCTAGGCCTGGTGACTCAGGCGTAAGTCATTAATTGACCCCCTTCTGTTGGTACTGCATAATATAGCCTCATTAGCATGGGATTTGTTGTGAGCATTCTGTGCAAGGGGTGGTTCCTGTTGAACAGTAGCTGTGGAAAATGTCTAGAAGGCCTTTCTTGCATGTTGTATATCTCCTGTTTTATCACCATTGCAGTCTGGGTCCTTAGGGTAACAGGCTATGGGAGGCGTTTTGTGCAGTGCGTTTTAATAGGACTTTTTGTCTTCTCCAAACACAAGCCTCTGACACAGGGGAAAAGAAAGCAGGCTTGCCCCCTGCTGAGCACCATCATAGCAAGGTATGTCAGTGCTCAAACACTCATGGTTCAGTCTATCTAAACACCGCACATTTCAGAGCACAAATTGGCTCTGAATGCTATTTGTATGTGTATGTGGAAAGATTTGCATTGCGGTCTCATTGACCTTATTTTCTCAGTGAATATCGGAGAGTCCCTCTTTGTGGGGGTTGTCAGGAATATTTATAGGTCTCTCTCTCCACTACACAACATAGACACTTTTTCTTTATTTTTTGTAACTGTTCTGTTAGAACTGGAAACACCAAACGTAATTTTTTTCAAAAGAGTTCATTGGGTACGAGTGGTTTTTAACGTGTGTGGCCCAAGTGAAATTGAACACGCATTACGGTCAGGGTATGCTGTGCGAGGGCTGAATTTGTTCCCTGCTTGGTTTTATTCTGCCTTCACTCTCAGTGTTCTTGTTAAATCTTGGGCAGCAGACCCAAAAAGGGAGTCAGGTTTGTATCCGTTCCCCTGAGAGGATGCTCTGCTTCCTTGTTAATATCGAGGCACCGCTCCATGCCGGGGATGGAAATCCCAGCATTATTCACATCCAAGGTCTGAGCTGCTCTCACCTACTGCCAAAGTACAAAGCAGTCGTCCAGCTTGTCTGGCTTCTCATCTGGCACTTCATGAATTTTAACACCTGTGCATAGGGCAACAACATGTACTGAAGCCAACACACACAAAGTGTGGCTCACCCAGACATCGCAATAACATATCATTCAGCCCTCATTTACCGACAGACTAGAACATACAGCTGCAGACAAGCTGACAAGCTCTTGCAAGTATTGACAAAAATTATTTTCTGTTAGTTTCCCTGGAAAGGAAGGTGATAACCAGTCAAATAGAACAGCGTAAGTCAATCGCACGACATCAGCTGTAGCTCTTCTTTAACAAAGGAGACAAATGGAGGCTGACATTAGAGAAGACCTGCTTGTAACCCACGTATTCCCAACACAACAGAGACTCTTGCCAAGGCGACAGGTGCTCAAAGCCGGTAAACACAGCCTGAGCGTCCAGCACTGACCCACACTGGAGTTACAGTATACCCAGTGGATAGGATTCTGGCACAGGATTACATTACATTACATGATATTATATTTTATTTAGCAGACGCTTTTATCCAAAGCGATGTACGAAAAAAGATTTTGCACCGCTTCCAATCCCCGCCCAGTCTACATGCCTTGGCACAGAGTTCAGTATGAAATCGACTCTTACATGGTCCCCATTGGACTCATATGGACCGAATGATTGTGTATAATTAACACTGTGCATATGCATGTGAGAGACTGTAGTTCCTTTATATCTGGCTTCAAATCTCACATATTCATTTATAAAGAGTCATATTCATATACTACATAAATATTTGATTCCATTGTATTTATCTATTTAACTTTTCTTTTCTTTTTTTTGGCATATCCCTGCCAATTGTTTATGAAATAGTTGATTTCCTTATTATCATACGCTCAACATTTTCGAACTCAATGCTCATACTCAATATTCAGGTTCATTAATATTTTGCTTAGTGTTGTCTCTGATTTATTATGCAATTTGTGTAAATGATTGTACATATTTGTACAGTATACTGTATATCCCCAGAAAAGAAGAGTAAAAAGTTCTCGCCCAGATCTCGGAGTAAGCGGATGCCCCTGTTGGTCCATGGTCAGAGGTAGCAGACATGTGGGCTGTGTGCTCTGCTCCTGGTCTGTGCGGCGATCATACTCATGCTCAGTGAGGAGAAAGTTATCACACATGACTTCACTTCACTTCACTTTACCGTCTTTACTGGCACTCTTATCCAGAGCATCTTCTAATGCAAACAAGTCAGAGTTAATTCATTCCACCAGCCTTAAGATTAACATAAGGTTACTCATTCTTGTAGCCGTAAGGTTTAACCCCTTAAGTATCACCCTTTTGAAAATGACAGACCCAAAATGAAATGCTTACTATTCTTCAACCCTTTTGACTACCAGCATAATCCTGGTGTCTTCTGAAAGGTAATCCTTTGTGCTTGTCAGGACTACTGTAAGTATTACTAAATCAATGTTACAGAAGCTCAAACAGTGGAAGCAGAAGATTTTTTTTTTTTTAACTGAAAAGATTTTCTGTTTTTGAGTGGATGTTAATTGTTGTGGCAGTGCCTGATGCGTTTAGAAAGACAATGGAGCCACAGCCAAAACACTGAACAAATAATCTTTCAAATTTGATGACAATATCACCAAAAATGAGCATTATGCATGTTTCTTTTGTATGCTCTGTCTAGGCAGTTTTCTAAAAAATAACATTTGGAGACTCCAAGAGGACACATGAAAAACGGAATGATATTATGCGTCCTATGACATGTAAAATACTGTATTTTGCTTACTAAAGAATATTCTTAAAAAAAAACCAGCTTGCACTTCCCCCCGCATGTCACCCTCCCCTACTTCTCCCTCTCCTTGTGCTCTCCTCAGATAGCAACAGGTGGAGAAGATTGTAAAAAATAAACACAATAATAACATATTGTGGCGGCACGGATGGCGCAGTGGGTAGCACTGCCGCCTCACAGCAAGGAGGTCCTGGGTTCGAATCCCCGTCGGCCGGGGCCTCTCTGTGCGGAGTTTGCATGTTCTCCCCGTGTCTGCGTGGGTTTCCTCCGGGTACTCCGGTTTCCTCCCACAGTCCAAAGACATGCACGTTAGGCTGATTGGAGAGTCTAAATTGCCCGTAGGTATGAATGTGTGAGTGAGTGGTGTGTGTGCCCTGCGATGGACTGGCGACCTGTCCAGGGTGTATTCCTGCCTTTCGCCCAATGTATGCTGGGATAGGCTCCAGCCCCCTGCGACCCTGATCAGGATAAGCGGGTTCAGATAATGGATGGATGGATGGATAACATATTGTATACTAATATATTTAATGATGTCCATTGTTTTACGTTTTTGTCAAATACCCAACTCCCATCAACAAGTCAAACACATTCTACAATTTCACATGCTATTTATTATTCAAAAGCCTGCTCCTTATTTATAAGCATACTGAATAATAATACAATATTTTGAGAATGTATTTAGATTTTGACTGATATAATATGGGGTCATGACGATGAAAATTCCCTCTATTGTGGTCTGGAGCCAAAGGTGTTTTCACTGTCTTCCCCAGAAATATTCACTCGAGAATACTCGAGAGGCTAGACAGAAGAGAGATTCCTTTGGCCAAAGGAAGTCCTCTATTTAAATATAGGCATTGCAAATTTGTTATAAAACGGCAACCTTTTTGGCCATAAAATCTCAAGAATAGTTTTTGCCGAAGCGTAACAGACTCAATGTGTATACTGAAAATTATATGGTTCTGTAACACAGGCAAACAATGCCCTGTTGTCTTATTAAAGCCTAAGAAATATACACCATTGGAAACATAATGTCTTTAGCTAAAATGCTTCTTCCAGAGAAATTCTAGGTAAACAATGGACATTTTATTAATGTTTCACCTGGTTTTTAGAATTGCATTATTATGCATTTGGTCTGCTGGACCCTTGCCGTGAAAAGGACACTGACAATACCTTATGTCGTGTCGAATATGGATTTCCAGAAGGCAGAGAAGGCAAGGTCCCCCCACGCTTGTGTTGACACCCACATCTTACAAAATAAGGAACTGTTGTTGCAAAAGCAACTTGTTTTAACAAGTCAGGCATGTCAGTTTAATTAATATGTGTCTTTCTCGTGTTCTGTATCTGTGGCTGTGGATAAACAGGGCGGCTGCTGCCTCTGCAGGATACAGAAAAGAAAAACGAGAGATGAGATGACGTGTACCGGTTAAAACGTGTTTGTGATTTTGCATGCATTTACTTGCAAATTAATTTAGAGCGAACTGTTGTTCACTATTGCTGACAAATTGATGAAAGCATTGGAGTGACATATAATTGATTGTATCAGGATAAAGTGTTTTGTGGGAATAATGCTGAAGTATTCTAAAATCCTCCTCCACAGTTTAACTGGTGATCAGAAGCTTGGCAGGCTTTTGACACATGCCTCAAAGGAGAGTGAGTCTCCCAAATCTCTCCTCTCTTGAATTGACAGAGGAGGTTGCAGCGACCACATAAAAATGAGAGAACAGGAGGAACATTTTCAAAAAGAATAATCTGTATAAACCTATATAAACCTTCATAACCTGGAGTACGGGGTGCAAGACGTCAAACTAACATATCAAAAATAGTGCAGATGCATTACTCCAGCAGCTGCATATGTTTACCACTACAGTGTCCCCTCGTATTTTTAGAGGTGGTATCAGTGTCCCCGAATAACGGTATATCTAGTACGGTGTTACTAGGATTGCTGAAATTCTATAGCGCTGTGATATAAGGAGTGTTATGTCACAGGGGAACATCTGCAAGAGTTTGCCTCAATGTTCCCTCTTTCATAATGGGATTTACTAGCCCAGTTCTGACCATGAGAATGTCGTTTCACGATGCAAAGGAGCAAAGTGCACACTGCTAATGAGTATTTTTTTTTTTTCTTCTTTGAACTCAATTCCAGGCAAAAGAGGAAGTGCTAAAAGGCGGCCATGTTAAGCTTTAGCTGTCCCATTTCTCCTGCATCACACTTCTTCCTTGGCCCCTGGCCCCTGGTTGGTTGAGACTGAAAGGAGAGCAGTGGGCGTGACCTGGTCTCTGGTCTCGCCACATTCCTCTTGGAGCAGGGGTGAGACACAGGCCACACTTCTCACTTCCCTTAGTCACCAAATGCAGGGCTTCTTCCTCCACTAACATCGTGCTGGAGGGCTTCTTTAGCCAGATGGTATGTAACACAGAACATTCAGATCTTTCCGTGCACTTTTCCAGGGGGGAATGCATGCCAGCCACCATCTGAGAAAGTGCCATTGACCATGGAGCAGAACCCCCACCCACCCACTCGTTCTTCCCTGCATTCATATTTGGCATGCACCCAGAGACAGACCTGCGTTCAAACAGTATTTATAATAATAATTTACAAAAATAAGGGAAGGGTAAAACAAAAGTAAAAAAACAGATTAATCACCAAAGGTCTTATTTTTCCTGTTTCAATAAAGCAAAAAAAAAAAACAACCCAAAAAACCATCTGAATTGAGATATATTTTAATTCTGCTCATGGTGAGTAATGTTTCTTGTGGTTCACTTGTTTACTTCTGGCCTTGTGTTCTGTTTGTAGACAACCGTGAATCCAAAAAAGCACTCAATTATGGAAGGTACTTGAAGGCTCTTAGTCTTGAACCAGAAGAGAAATACTCAATATCAGCATTTTTCCCATGGGCTGTCAAAAGTGAGGTATTCTTTGAAGTCACAAAAATCCAATGGCATCAATTCTGAGATTAGTTATTTAATTTGTCTGATAATCTAACACAGGGTTCCACAACTCCGGTCCTGGAGGGGCGGTCTACGAGCGGGTTTTTGTTCCAACCAATTGCCTTAATTTTGGTTTTCTGACAGCTCTATGAACTACGCTGGCTAACTCTTCCACTTGGACACTGTATAATCTTTAGGATACACTTGAAATGTGTGGCTGTAGCTGGTGCATACACAAATGTCCGATCTGATATGATTTAGCAGAAGTTGGCATAAAATCCTGAAAATGAACAGCCCTTTCTCTGCACCCCTGATCTAACACTAGTTCATACTCCACTGGTCCTTCAACCACTGTGGGGGTTATATTTTTGAAGTGGACTGTGGCTAACATATCCATCTTTTTCTGGAGCCTTGAATCTATGGACCATTAAAGTTTGAGTGATTTTGTTTACAAAATGCTTGCTTCAAGGAATTTTCAAGCAATAATCATGTCAGTATTATAACTTGAAGGAATGAGATCACATTTACATCTAATCAACTGTATAGAATTCACTCTCTTCTCTCTCTGTCTTTATATTTTGTTTCTTTGACCTGTAATATGAATATCACTATTTGCCAAGGGAACTGTAGAATGGCCTGTTCTGCCTGTTTAAGTCCTCACACCATAAACATATCTTGCAGTCTGTCGGAGTATCATATTACATGGTCAAAATGGTGCCTGTGGGCATGAGGTATGATACAAAAACTTTTCTGTCTATCCCTGAAAGTATGTTACGGCTATTCATACAACCAAAAAGACAATAATTAACATTACCAATCAAAAAAGGGCTGCACCTGTTTGGCTCAACACTATTCTATTAATTGTCAGTGCTCATTGAAAGCTCAGTTTCACATTTCATCAGAAGTTCCATGACTTCCCCCTGCTCTGAGGGTGGGTATTTCACAGAGCTTCTGAGGACTGAAAAGATCTTACCGCAGTTGCAAAACTGAGGCCGGATGCAGCTGTGTAGGTAGTGTTTCCATCAATCTCCTAGCAACCCAGTGTGGTCGTAATACAAAGAGAAATTCTAATCATTTTGGAAAGCTTTGTGAAAGCCTTAGCACTGGTGTGTGGTGACAAGGATTGAGGTTGTTATAGTTTAGTTATATGAGAGCTTTAAACGTTTCCCATAATACTCTGTTTAAGTTCAGGACTGTTAGGAGAAAAGTTCATAAGACGGTGGCTTGATAGGGTATGTGTTTAAGATGTATGTAAGATAGAAACAGCTAAATGTGTCTTCTTCGACCAAATATGGAAAGGCCTGTCATTAAAAAAACATCAGCGGGTTCTGTGGAATTAATTTCACCATTCTTCCTAGTATTCTTCTGTTTTTTTCTTCTTCTTTGGATATTTAAAAATACTTTAACATAGTTTTTTCTGAATAGAAGTGAACTACCAGGGAAACGATAAAGAGGCTAAGGACCCAGAAGGATATGGAACTTGGGGTAGGTTGGTAATTTCTGGTCACTGGTTGTCAGCCATGCAACCAGACATCTCTATCAGGAGTGTAGAGATGTCTGCCTCAAAATAAACACAATTGACCACAGATTTACAGCAAGCTACACTGCTGTGATAGCTAGATAGCTATACATTTTGCATGAAAAAAGATGATTATGGTTGAAAGACATTGACTGGCTTTTTGAATTAAACCTCAGTGGAGGAGGAATGAATAGTCAAAATATATTACTCACCTTATTTTGTGCCATGCTCAGTGCCATGCAAACAGTCAAAAGGCATTCCACCAAAACAGAAAGTGTTGCAACATAGCTAGATAGTTATTTTGTTCCTTGCTCCTTAGCAAGCTACCCTAAAACCGACCTGTAGGTACAAATGCAGTGTGCTCACTATCTAGCCCACTAAAATCAGCACCGCTAACAGTCAAACATCAGTGGAGGAGGAAAAAAACAGAATGTTTGCATACTGTAGAGCCAGAGACAGATTTAGCAAAGTAATTTAATGGAATGTATTCACGTAATTATGTAGAATGCTTGTTTACGTCAGGGCTGGGCAACTTTAGTGAACCCAGGGGCCATAGAATTTATCAAGACTGAAAGGCTTGGACTTTTAGTTTTATATTAAATTGCATTTAATGTTCAGGACATGATCTCACCTGTAGGTGCATCTAGAATTGTTTTGCCCTTTTTTTCGATATTTATTATCAATGGGAATTGGCATAATTCTGCCTTACATGCCTAATTTGGAGTTTTTTTTTATTGAACTTGCTTCTGCATAATTCTGTGTGTTGGGATTATGTTGGATGCATGTCCTATTTTGTGTAGTTGTGCTCACTGAGTGGACCCTGAATATCACTTCCATATAGTGGAATGGGCTGTATAATGTATAATCAAAGAGTTAAGACCAGATTGTGATTGGTCTATTCATTTTTGTAAAATGTTCTCTTAATTGTGTACAGTGCTTAAAGATTTACTGCCATGCTACAGCTCCCTGATACACTGCTTTTTAATAATAATTTGAAGTGTGATCACATAAGGTTCAGCTGTTTTTCAGACCAAATTTCAGAATGGGGAAGAAATTATCTAAGTGACTTTGACTGTGGAATGATTGTTGGTGCCAGACAGGGTGGTTTGATTATCTCAGGAACTGCTGATCTCCTGTCACGCCCAACACTCTAGAGTCTCTAGAGCAGGGGTCGGCAACCCTGGTCCTGGAGAGCCGCAGGGTGTGCTGGCTTTCGTTTTTACTTGGCATTAATTGATCAATGAAAGCTGTTGATTACACAGTTAACCTACCTCACCTGGTTTCTTGGGTCTGAATTGGTTGCTTATTTTAAGGTGGAGACGAAAGCCAGCACACCCTGCGGCTCTCCAGGACCAGGGTTGCCGACCCCTGCTCTAGAGTTTGCAGAGAATGGTGCGAAAAACATTCAGAGAGCAGAAGGCCAGACTGGTCAAAGCTGACAGGAAGCTGACAGTAACGCAAATAACCACACATAAACAGTGGTATGCAGAAAAGCATCTCTGAACACACAACACATCAAACCTCTAAGTGGATAGGCTACAGCGGCAGGGGACCAATAATTCAAAAACATAAGTCTAATAAATACCTAATAAAGTGACTGAGTGTATATCATATAATTCACATCCAAAACCACTTTTACAAAATTTGTAATATAATCAAGCATAATGAAGCAAGCAAAATTGTTTACCATTTTTGGTTTGGTGGACGTTTTTATTTATCACAGAGCATTGGGTGTAAATATGTAAATATCAGTAGTGTAATGATCAGTAGTGTAACAAATTTGACTCTTACTCAGGACACTGTGCTCGCTCTCTCCCTGGCACTGCTCCCCCTCTCTCCCACTCTCCCTCTCTCTCCACTCCGCCCCTGTGCCAGAGAATGCTGGGAGTACAGTCAGCGCTGACTCACACCATCCTTGGCCACGGATTCCCCTGGCACACTTTCAGCCGGCTCATCTCTGCCAATGAGCTGCAAGTACTGAGGCCACACCTCTGGGACGCCATCCTCGCCCCTCGCCCCTCCCCCGTAAAGCATTCCTGTCAGGCGGCATGGCAGTCCGGGGGAATGCCCTGTCAGCTATGACAGCCCCGAACCGGGGCCCCATATCACTTCTAAGGGCTGTAGTCATTTCTGTGTCCATGTGCTCCTCTGCTAGAGCTGCATTCCAGTATTGGTTAAGCACTGACCAAGTTTAACACAGGCAGTATGTGCAGATATATACGGAAAAATCTATATCTATCTGTGTATCTATCTATCTATCTATCTATCTATCTAGCTATCTATCTAGCTATCTATCTGTCTGTATGTCTGTCTGTAGTGATTTATATTTCCTCTATTTCTTCAAACCGTTCTTCAATTAACCCTTGGAAGCCTAATTATGTATTTTGCGTCAAAAAGCATCTCTGTCAAATAACTCTCTTATTTGTGAACATAGGATTATTTTTTATTTTGTCTTGTTATGCAGGGGAGATTTGAAACCCTCAAATAATATGTTGAATTGTCAGTCAGTAAAAGTAGTATCATCCAATTTGTTTAATTTGACCCTTTCAGTTCTCTGAGCAAATTTGTGCCAGGTACTCTGCTGATATGTCTATGTATTTTAAAGCAATGGCATGTCCTGTTGAGATGCCTCTATAATGTGATTACTCCATACAACCTATTATTGCAATGTAGATGACATACCTGAACTCACAGTTTTCATTTTGGAGATACGCTCAAGTGAACATATTTTTTCACTTTCAGTGAAAATGATTTCTTTCTCATATAATGATGCTCACCAACTAAACCATATCATATCCAGGTCTACTCTTGACATTTTCTGTTAAGGACAAGTCTTGTGAATCTATTAGATAAACCTGTTTAATATGTGAAAAACTGAGAATAGAGAAAAAATATCAAAGGTCAAAGGATTAATATTGAATTGAGTTTTTAAAAGCAGTTGTCATTGTTGAGGCATTTGTCAAGGGTAATCACACACACGGAAAGGGACTGGGTCCTTTGACCAAGTGACTCAGTCCACTTTGTCATACAACATGACTGCTCCAGCACAAAGTTTATCCTGGCTCTCATCTCTCATCGCCACCACTAATAAGGAAGTTCCTGTGGTTACCAGAGGACTTATTCTGCCCCACCATCAGTGCTCTGCTCTCAGTGGCCGTGCTCATTCCACATAGCAGTGACGAAGAACTGATTTTCCCAACCGCTCAGCTCACCCCTCTCCCACCCACAGGAAGTGAGTAATACGATTACACGCAGTTACTCGCACACACTGACCTTCTCACGGCTCATTCCTTTCCATTTCAACACTATCGAGAAAGATGGGTTCTAGCCCCTCCCCAGAAGTCCCTCAAACATTCAACCAACAGTATTTCTTCCCTTGAAAACAATACCAATTCAAACGTAACAAAACAATTGTAATAGTTATTTATCACAGCACTGATGGCATTATCATTGCCATTGCTTAGCAGGCAGCCTTATCCAGAGTGACTTACTGTACAAAAGTCAATTAATAATGTAACCATGATAGCAGTGGGTAAAACATGTATATAACCTCCTGTGAATGATTTCTCACTGCCAATAACGGCCCTTAACTGCCTTTAGAATGTAAGGAAAGCATACCATATAATGCGAGGCCATTCAGCTCATCTAGACTGATACAGTAATTCATCAAGCCCGCTTCTGGATACCCTATATGGTTTACACCAATGGCTTGCCAGAAGGAGAGTACTTTCCGTACTCCAGAATGTACCCAGTGTAATATTTTTCATTCATCTGTATATCCCCTGTATACATTTAGATTTTGTTTATGGCATGCTGACGTATTGTTTCACTGTCCCTTAAACCTTCCCTCAAAATGTGTTTCTTTTTTCAAAACAAATTGTCTTGTTCCCACTCTATGAAATCATCTTTAATGTCTTTCTTCCATGATTCCCGAACCAGACTGCCAGTTCCATTTCATTCCACACCTATCTGGTTCCAGCTTGTCTAAAGAAGCCATTACATGTCTCCTGACAAAGACTGAGGTGAAAATACATACCACGCACCTGCATGCAGATGTAAGTATATATAGAGGCTTCAATGTTTGCTTTCTGTTGAGTAAACAGATGCATTGTGTTAGCGGCTCATGCACTGTGGTCACACTGAATCAAGAGGGGGCCGTGCTGTTGTGCTCAAAGGTTGGCTGAGGTTGGCTTTGGCCTTGAGTTATTGGAAGATTATGTGTTAAAACTACACTGTAACATTGGTTTGAGATTATGTAATGAGCAGAATTAGCGTTAACCCTGTTCTTGCTACACTGTTTTGAGTTAAACAGTTTCTGAGCATTTTCACCTTTGACAGACTCACAGGGTACAGTTCAAACAAAATGGAAAAATGCAAAATGAGTGTCAATAAATAATCAATAGTGTTTATGCTTCATTAAAAAATGATTTAACCTTGGATTCAGTTAATTTATAAAATGATTATGTCTTCATGCAGGTACTATGGACTGTAGACAGATAATGTATGACTAAGGAAGAATGAATCTGGGGAGGCTATTTATAGCCTCTTTTGGTGATTGATTTAGGGAATCCCCTTGCCTTGTTTTATAATACCCAGGTCTTAGCTGACATCATCACACCAGGGCAACCACTCATTAATAATTCAAGCCATTTTAATCCCCCCCACAATTAAAGTACAAAGGAAGCTCCCTGTGATTACCCTTATTAAATGGCAACTTAAAAATTCTGCTCACATAAATCCTAAGAGGTTTATGCAAATCCATTAATATATGAAACATAATAAAAGGTTCAGCCTTTTTTGTGTGAAACCTAACTCTTGTACAGTATAGATTTTAGAGATCCAAACCTCAGGTGCTGGAATTGTTTTTGTTATGGTTGTTTCTCCTTTTTCGCCCTTGGCTTAGTCCTCTAATAACTTTTAGCCCTCACTCTAGAGGCTTAACAAACTTTAGTAGGCTTATTTTGATGGCTGACCTCTCGCCTTAATTCAATTATAGAGCAGATTGGCCATCTGTTGGGACTGTAGTGCACATGATAACATTTTATAAGCAATATGCGTAAAGTTATCTGAATAATCCAGCAGTTAGCTGAACAATCCAGCAGTAAGTATTGTGACCAAAAAGAGTGTAGGTATAGGCTTGGGGAGGGATTTAAGTTTACGGTGAGGGTTTGGGTTTAGGGTTAGGGGTGAATCAGGATTAAGGTTATGTGTTTAATAGTGCCAAATTCACCACACAAAAAATGTTGATGTAATTTTTTCAGCTGGTAGCTTTATTTTAGAGGATTATGTTTTATAGGATAATAAGTTGGGGCTTCACCATTAGAGACTGAATGCACAATGACATCACACATCATACTAATACATTTACATGGGGCAGACACTCATATCCAGAGTGCCTTACGCAGTTTATTATTCTAGAAAAGTCCAATTGGTCCATATGCTACGTAGATATTTATATGCTCCAAAACACTACTACAACTCACTTCTACTTCTACATCCCATTTTGTTTAAGGACAGAGAGGTCATTTGCAACCCAATTTTAAAATGTACACCCATTCCCAATTTTCCTCAGTGTACATGATTAACAAACAAAAGGGGAAGAAATAATGTAAGACTATATGGAGCCAGCCTTCATTTGATTGTAGGAAGATTGATTATAAGATGTTAAAGGTTTCCCTGGCTGGTGGCCACAGGCTCCTCAGCTTAATTTACCCGTGAATGATTTATAGTACACTTTGACACATCTCTGTTAACTAAAGAAATCCTCTATAGAAAGGCCAGAGCCCCGTTTTCCTGGCCTGTCCATCAGAGCAGGCTCAAGACAATGAAGCAGGTGCAGTGGTGGATACTTCTTGACCAGAGAAGACTGTGGTTGTACACAATAAAACGTACCAGACATTATATACAACATTCACACGGTGAAACACAATCTAAAGTTTTATAAACTTTGAAAGAGGAGGGGCAACTACTACTTTCTAAATGTCTAAATGTCCAAAAGTTTGAAAGCTGTGTCAGACACGAAAGGTTTTCAGACGTTCTGTAGACATGGTGCAATACGCTGAGTTCTGGCTTTCTCATCAGTCTCAGTTTCAAGACTGCTTTTTGCTTGGACACATAGCTGACAGGTACAAATTCTGTTAAGGTACAGCTTGATGTTTTGTGCTCACTGACTCACTGCTGGTGACAAGCGATCTTCAAGGCATGACCATTGTTTCTTATGAAGAGTCTGGTGGCCTTATTTCCAGTCAGTGTCATAGTCTGTACTGTATATATTCTTTTTCTCTAAAATGGCAGATTTTCTTCTTTTTTTTTCAGACTAAAGCACCCTATATCTTGAAAAGCAGAGATTTGTTCTATTTGCTTATACATTTTACATGTGCTCATTTATCTGGCATATGCAAAAGAAAAGGACAATTGTCCAAAACCATTACTAAAGGTCAGCTGGTGCAATTTAGGCAGTAATGCGGACAAACAAACAAACATTGTATAATGTCCTGTGTGCTGGTTTTGTTCATCAATCAGCTCTTTCAAGTGCAGGAGGGAGGGGTGTTCATGTGATTGGATCCTGACATGAAGATTTGTTTGTTCTCCTCAATGCCTTAGCTCACCATCCCAGACTCCACTTGCCTGAGAGATTGACAGGCTCTCTCTGTACAGTTCCGAACTCTAGCTTTTCTGTCATATGACTATATGACTAAAAAGACTGAAATATTTGCCAAACTTTGTTGAAAGTGATGTTCTATGCATACTTTGCTTTATCTCTCTTGCTATCTCTCTCTCTCTCTCTCTCTCTCTCTCTCTCTCTCTCTCTCTCTCTCTCTCTCTCTCTCTCTCTCTCTCTCTCTATCTCTCTCTCTCTCTCTCTCTCTCTGTCTCTCACAAGTGAGCTGAGGGAGAACGATCAACAAATAAACAGAACTGGTTTGGGCCGGATTGGTTTGCGTGCTGTCAGAGGAGAGGCAGCCCGGGCACACTCAGGCCCCGTCTGAGTGCTGATAGCTGGAAGGGTGGGGACGCGTTATCTGGGCCCGGCATGCTGGCAGAGGCTCCATCTCAGCAAGCTCCCGGGACACCCTGTCCTCAGAAGAGATGGAGTGTTGCGTCATGAACATTTCCCCTTGCCCAAAGCAAAAGAAAATGCTATTCTTGGGGGAAAAAAATGCATTCATCATGCTCTCAAAATCCATACTTTCATCACACAATTAAATATTAAACTTAAATGTAGGTTTGCTTGTTGGCATTACTTTTAAAATAAAACAGGGACATAACCTATACAAATAGCTCAGTAACAAGTTCATCAATTCAATGAAAAATACAATAAAGCAATAAAAGAAGAAATGTAAGAAACATTGACAGGGGTATTAATAGAATCAATAGGGTAAGCCTTTAGGTTAGAGAGTGTTTCTTTTTTCACACCACGGAGGGCGATGCTAGAACAGAGATAGATGCGCATGACGGATTCCTGCCAGACCCCTTGGCGGGCTCTGGTTTCGCGGAGCTGGGGGACTTATGGGATCGAATGCGTGCAGAAGCCGGCGCTCGGACTCTCAGCCGTCTACACTTGATCCCCGTGACCTTTGCCGAGAGGTGCGTGGAGCTGAGAGGTCACGAGATGAGGTCGGCCAGCTGTTTCACGACGCGTTAACGTGAACGCGTGACCCCAATCCAAAACGCACTGCTGTACATGCATTCCATTTGTCTCGCCATGGCAGATTTGCAGTCTCTTCTAGACAATTTAGTGAGCAGTCTGACATCTGGGCAGCCTCCTGCAGGACACACTTTCCTTTCAGAAGCCCTTGAGCTGCTGCACACCTGTTGCTGTCATGATAGCCTAAAGCTAAAATACATTTCTTTGAATCTCTTGAAATGCCCTTTGAATGTACAATACATGTCGTGCGTTTGTAAAAGTAAATGGTCAGCCTTGCTCTTTAGTGCAAGCCAAGCATTTCTTCCTGGACATTTCTCAAAGTAATGCGCTTGCAATCCGTTTGCATTCCGTGGTTTTGCGGAGCTCCATACTGTATGTGTGGCAATGGCCCTCGCAGTCCACCATGTTTATTCACAGAGCCGCAATGACTTTTGACTGATGGCTCCTCTCGCATGTTCCTCGTGCACTGTCGAGGCAACACGCTGGAGTTCTGGAATGTTCTGTTAGGGGACCCTGCCCTGCTGGCCACATAAATTACAGCTGTTGGGACAGCTCGGGAGGAATCCACCCTGAGCCTGTTCTGTTGGCCGGTGTTTACTCGTTCGGGGGGGATCATTTTCAGGGGGTTACATAACCCCTTAAAAACACGTGTCTGAACTCTCGGGTGCCGTGATGGCCACTGTACATGAATCCTAGAGTGACGACTCTGTGGCCCCAGATTTTATGTTAGTTTTACTAGAGTTACGCACAGTGGGGACTGGACTGGCAGGGAGGGACGAATGTACAGAACAGCATGTAACCACTGCTCTGCCTGATACACACGCATATACAGTGGCCTCCAGAGCTACCGGCACCCTTGATAAATATTCACAAAAAGTGCAGTAAGCTAAAAATCTATACAGTTATTGACATTGCTTTATTTTCCAACATGCGTAAAGTATTTTCTAATGATTCAATGGCTTCATAAGTAAAAAAAGAGATTTACACAAAAACAGGTTCTACAGTTATTGGCACCCCTGGTTTAATACTTTTTGCAAACACCCAGGGAAAAGATAATAATTTATGGTAAGATTAGAGCACACAGTTGGAGGGTTTTTTCTACCACTCCTCCATGCAGAACTTTTCAGAGGAATAATCAAGGAGCCTGTAGTAAGATTTATATTTTCATTTCTGTCAATTTGCGTTGCCTTGACTTAAAGGCAAATTAAAATGAAATCAAAATGCGCTTTAGAGTTTATCCAGTTTATAGAGTGTGGTTGACTCATATGCAGAGATCCTAGCTTGTGGATGTGAGAGGCTTTCGGGAGCACAGCTGTCAGACAGAGCGAACAGACAGCAGGAATCTGGCTTGAATCATTTAGAGCAGAGCTGTAGGCTTGGCCCCGGGAACTCTGAGGGAACTGGGAGGATTCAGAGAGAGGAATGGAACAGGAGGCATTTTGAATCCCCAGGAAAAAAAAAGCCTGAATCATTGAGCTGAGTAAAGGGAGGAGGAACGGCATGACTTATCACAGTGAGACACTGAGTGACAAAATTGTTTGCACAGATTACAATGAGTCTTTCTCACCAGTGCAGTTAATTAGCACCAAATTTAAGAGATGTTTCTGCAGTTGTGGTGCTTCAACAAATACAAATACAAATTCTGATCTGAACATGTTGACTTACACTACATCCCTGTAAACAATTCCTTTTCCCGCTAAAGATGTGTACTGCCAACAATTTAACAGCAAGGCCATTATTTTATTATCATAGCCATACTGCTACCATTTAGTTTTAATATAAAAATAAACTAGCTGATTAAATATTCTGACTCAGTGTTGTTAACAGCTGTATATCCACTACCATAAAACAATATGTTATTACTTTAGAAAAAAAAAGATTGAAATTGGTCTCATTGCTGAATCAACAGTGCGGGAAAAGGAAAAATAATGACTGCAAATTCGACACATCTCACGCACTAAAGGTGAATTCTGGGGCGTGCCCGTTCAACAGGAGGCGTTTAAATGGTATTATGATTATTCAGTCAGCAATGGTGTTTATTTTTCATATAAAGAGCACTGTTGGGTTGACATAACAATATAAAATAGGTCAATGTTTGCAGTGTTTTCAGCAGAGCATAAATCAAGCACATTCCATGTGCAAACATAAAACAGGTAAGCAAGGAACGTTACGTTTTAATAAAAGAACAAAGGTGTCCATACATACTGTACTGATTACCATTGATCATCACTTTGCCCTGTTCTCGTTTTATCTGTTTGAATTCATTAGCGTGAAAACATTAGTGTTCAAATATTTAATAATTTCAAATGTTTTTCTCCAATATACATACAGTTAAATGGCTGGCAAAGTTAATAATTGTATTATGCAAGCAAGCATCGATCAAATGAAAAGCATTGCATTTGCAGGAACAGAATGTGGAAATCGTAACCTGAAGCACAACTCGAGTCACGCTTTCATCTCTCGGGATAACAACGCAGCGCTGCAGGCTTTGAAGTCTGAAGGGGTGACGAAGCTGCTGATATTGTCTCTCACGGCAAGGCCATTGTTCGGTAACCCACTGACAGCAACTATTGTGCCTCAAAATGTTTGCCTTCTTTTTTTTTTTTTTACTGTGTTGTCCGTGCCTGCTTTGCTCCAAAGAATGAGACAATGAAACATTCTTTTAATTTGTTCCGAGTTGGGGCCAGAACATTTTGTATCGTGCTTGCATGTGTTCCTCTAGAAAAACCCCCGGATATTGAAAAGGAACCAAACCCCACCAGCAGCCCCTGGGAAGGGCTTCAT